>NW_008651497.1:0-12710 GCF_000695815.1 Acanthisitta chloris
GTGCCCCGCGGGGCTGTCACACTGTGCTGCCTCAGTCACCCGCCAACACCTCTGCCCTGTGTAGAACGCAGCATTCCTGGGCTGCCAGCAGCCTGGAGCTGAGGCAGAGGGTGACACCTGAGCGACTCCGCAGGGAGCTGTGGGCACAGCTGAGCTAAGCCTGTTAACAGTTTCACCTGTGCAGGGATTAGCGTGGATGTCCTTCCAGGGACAAAGCCCCAAAGCGCCAGGTCACACGTTTTCTGTGTGTTCTGCAGCTACAAGGTCAGGGGAAATATTCCGTGCAAAAGCAGGGAAGAAGAAAAGCTTTCAGTGCTCAGGTTGACACTGCCCAGGATGGGGTGGTGGGGAGAAATTCTGCAGCACAATAAACCATCCTGTCCTGCCAGCAGTGGAGCTCAGCCCTTCAGTGACTGCCTGTGAAAATAACAGCTGGATTGGCCCTTTCTGTGGGTCAGCACGGAATTAGAGGCATGGGATTAGTTATAAAACCTGGTTACATGTCCCAGCGGGTGTTCTGACTGGATTTAGGTCTTTAAAAACTGGGAGAGGAAGGGGATAATGCACAAAGCATAGCCCTACAGCCATGTGTCTGCTGAGAAATGAACTGCTGAAGCTCCTGTGGCAGTATCAGCGTTGTACAAACAGGACATTCCAGCACGAGCTTCATGATACCTCAGTTCTGGAGGCTCAGAGGGAAGGTTTTCCTCCAAAAGCTCTGAGAACTCTCACTCCCACCGCTGAGCTGTCAAAACACACTGTGGATTTTGTTTACCAGGACTGTAAAGCATTGGCTGAGACACTGAAATCAGATCTGGGGGCAGCAAAGCTTTATTGGTTTGTGTACTATAAGTGTCTGTGGTCACTCCACATTGACCTCACCTACATTTCACTGCAGCAAACTGCATGTTTGTCTCCTACAGGCTGCAGATATGTTCCTGACGGTAATTATCTGAGCACTGTGGGAGAGCTGATAGAACAGTGCTGTTATGAAGGCAAAGCTATGAGCACTGGGGGCTGTTTTTCACTTTGATGCTGCACTTCTTGATTATTACCAGGCAGCAGAGTGCAGTGCCACTGAATTTAGCCATTATTTAAGATCTAACACCTCCAGGTTGTTATTCACTGTTGGGACTTTAACACTGTAGTTGGTCATAACTACCCTCAGGCCTGGAGCACTGAGCAGGGTGTAGAAAACAGTGAAGTTATTCAGTGTAACTTCAGAAAGTCACTTTGGCAGGTCAGATGCAAAGAGAACACAGATGGGGCAAGGGGTTATGTCCTGCTTCAGGGAGAGAGGTGAAAGTTTTACTGCCCTGAGCAGGCTCAAGGCCTGAAGAGGGTGATGAGGCTGCTCTGCTCAGACTTGCATATTGGTAATATCTCTCACTGCTGTGTGCTTGAGAAACCTCATTCTAAGCATTCTTTACCCCAAAGCCAAGAACAATCTTGCAAAATAGCTGCTCAGTACACAGAGTCATCTCACAGCCAGCCATGAACTTGCAGACTTGTGCCTAGGAGCAGGTTTAGAACATGATTTAAGTGTTGCTGGTGAAACTCTCTGTCCTCATGGGCTGAGTTGTGGCAAACCTAGTGATCAAACTTTGTTACAAACAGCAGGTTTGGAGATTCCATAACTGAGGAGACCTTGAAACCCAATAACTCTTATATAAACCATAAGTTACAGTGTTTGTTTTTAGGTGAAACACAAGTTCTGTTGGCTATGTTGTTTGCTCTAAGGTGTTGATTATATTGTTTGCTCTAAGGCATTAATCATAGCTTGTCATCTCCTTATGAACAGGTGGTTCATTAACCAAGTTGGCTTATTATTCAACTGTGCAGCACAAAGTGGCAAGAGTGAGATCCTTTGATCATTCTGGAAAGGTGAGAATTCCATCAGGGATCAGTTGCATGTGATTGACTCAGAGTGAGGCCCTGGACTGTGGAATAGAAATGTGATCTGAAACACTTCTGCTAACTTGTTCTGTATAAACCTTCCTGGAAGTGTTTGTATTGCCAGGTAGTGTTTGAAATAGTTGTTTTCCAGACAGGTAACTAAGGTACTCCTGTAAATAAAACAGTTGTGTAGACACAGCTTCTCTCACAGAGAGAGATTTCCTACATGTCTGGTGCAGGGGAGCATTGATTATCTCCTCAGCTTAAGGAGAATCAAGACTTATGAAACTCTATTCTTCTCTGAAAGTAGCTTGGGGTGTTACGTTTAATGGCATTAACACAGTTTCAAGGGAAAAAAAGCACAGGGCTTGATGCTCAGTATTGTAGCACATCCCCTTGTTTCTCAAGCAATGATCTCTAAGAAGTTCTTCTCTCTTTCAAGGACATAGAAAATGAACCTTTGTATGAAATATCAGTCCAGGAGGAGATCACAGCTCGACTTCACTTCATTAAGTTTGAAAACACTTACATTGAGACCTGCCTAGATTTCATCAAGGATCATCTTGTCAACACAGAGACAAAAGTCATCAAAGCCACAGGTGGTGGTGCCTATAAATTCAAAGACCTTATCGAGAAGAAATTGGGCTTGAAGTAAGTAGAACTGTTCAAACTTAATTTTAGAAATGCGTTTCCTGTTCGATGAGGGTTTAGAGGCCAAACTTGCCCTGTGCCCACCCACCCTCAGACCATCCCCTCTGGAGGAGGGAAGCAGCAGGATATGTGCAGGAGCTGCACAGAGATAACAGTATCAGGAGCTGGCAGAGGTGCAGGAGCAGATCTAACACAGGAGCACAGTGTGCAGGGAAGAGGCAGTGAAAGAGGAAGGCAGAGCATTATCACAGCTTTTGTCTGCAGAGGATCTAACTCACACCTACTCCTGAAGCTCCTGACACTCTCCTGGGCTTGCTCAGAAGTAATTAATACCATACAGTCATTTACAGCATAGCTCCTGCCCAAATCCCATGCACAGGCTTGCAGGAAGCTAAAGGGCAGTGCCAGGAGCTCACAGCCTCATAAATTCACTGTTCAAACATCTTTACTGAGCATCATATGCTAAAAAGCTGCTGAAAGTATAGATAAAAGTATCATTAATCTACCCCAATGTAAACCCTTGTCTGGTGTTACTGGGGAGAACTCCAAGGCAGCTCGTGCTGTGGTCTGTGTAGTGCATTCCTCAGCCCCTGAGGTTCTGTGCTCACCTTCTACAGAGCTTTTGCAAATTATGTTCTTCTGCTGATAGGGTTCTGTTAACTTTGTTTTCCCACCAGCCACCTCAGTACCTAACTGGCTGCTACTATCAGTTAATCAAGACAGGGATCAATTATTCAAGACGAGGAGGTAATTCCCTCCTTTCCTCCTGTGGGTTTTGGTTCTTTGGTTTTCATTTGGTGCCCAGGCCCAAACAGCAGCACCTTCTCCACCCTGACACACCTAAAGCAATTCTGCAGCAATATGCAGATGTGTTTGTGCTCTGTTTGTGTTCCCCACAAGGCTCATGTGAGAATTTACCACAGATCAGTAACAATACAGAGATACAGAAGTTTACAGATGGCAGTAAGTGTTAGCTGACTTGTCCTTCATCCTAGCTAGGTGTCACATTCCCAGACTCTGGGAATCCTCCTATTCCTGGGAGAAGCTTCTTCCCTGTGTTTGCTGCTCTCAGTTGTAGGTTCCTCACTGACCCTTGAATCTGCCATAAACAGGTGCTGAAATGTCGAGGGGCCCTTTGTCCTTGTTAAAAGGGAGAGAATAGACAATTATTCCACGGTGGGAGTTGTTTTGTTAGGTTCATTTCCAGCTAAGCTTCCTGACCTGCTTCATGGCAGGAGTGCACAAACCCTTGTGCAGGGACAGGGCAGGAAAGAGGAGGATAAACAAGCAACGAGGGGGAGAGGATTGTTTGTAATGACAACGTGATCGATGTCAGATTAAAGTTACTGTGTGACTCCCCAGGTCCAGACTGTGCCCCTGCCATGGGGGAGGAACACAGCACATGTGCAGATAGAGGGGTCATGCTTTAAGAGATCTGGACTGGTGCCACACGGTGTGGGTTACCAGCTCCTGCCTGTAAAGTGTGTGTAAAGTGCAGCTCTGGCAGCCAAGTGATGTTCATGTTGGGGTTTCTGCTCCCCCAGGGTTGATAAGGAAGATGTGATGACCTGCCTCATCAAGGGCTGCAACTTCGTGCTGAGGAACATTCCCCACGAGGTGTTTGCATACCAGAGAGACTCAGATACAGAGTTCAGATTCCAGACAAACCACCCAAACATCTTCCCTTACCTCCTGGTGAACATTGGCTCAGGGGTTTCCATAGTGAAGGTGAGTCCTTGCCAACATGTTTCATTGCAGAGTTTGCTCAAGGTGATCTGAAACATCTTGCTGGGTTAGATTTGTAGTTGTTTCTTCTTGGGTAATGCGAAGTTTGGAAAGGAAATAACAATTTTTGTATTAATCTATTTCTATTCATTACAGAATTATGAATTTCATTCACTGCCATAACTTCTTTTTAATCACATTCAATTTGGTGTTTAGAGAAGTTGTTACTTTACCTGATGAGGACAAAGGTCAGACCAAAGTGATTTTTAATGTTCATTTCTCTGTTTTGGCACACTGTGGAGAGCACCAAATTTAATGTCTGTATTTAGGATCATTGACCAAGAATTAAATACAAACTTTTCTAAAACTGCCTGTGGTAGAAGTGTGTGGAACATACACTGCTCACCTGCCACTCACACAGTTAAATAGCTCCACCTACACCACTTCCACCATTCAAAAACCTGCACAAGTCATGCCTAACTATGTGTTCAGAGCTGCAACAGGACCTTGCAGACAAATGTGAATTGTTCGGTTGACAGGTAGAAACAGAAGACAAGTTTGAGTGGATTGGAGGGAGCTCAATTGGAGGTGGAACCTTCTGGGGTCTTGGAGCATTGCTCACAAAAACAAAGGTACCCAGGGGTCTGTTTGAGGGGTGGGAGATGAAAGGAGATGCTCAGAGGAAGCTTGAGATGTTGGAATGCCAAACCCTGAATGGGGGGAAATAGTTACCCTAAGTGGTGTTTGTATGGGAAACCACAAGCCCAACATGAATGTACTAGAGGATGAAAAAGTCATGTTTGTCTCTTGGGGGTTTTTACTTCTGTCCAAACAGACACAGAACAGTTCTGCAGTGCTCAGGGCAATCTAATACTCTCCATTAGGTGCTTGTGGTGCTGCACTGGTAGATAACCAGGCTGAGTCCTTGCCTTATGCTCATGTTTTTGACACTTCTGATGCACAAAGGAAGCTGTGAATGCAGAGAGTGGCAATTCTGCCTCTTGACACATTACAGTTTCAGGGGTTCCTCACTTCAGTCCCAGGTCAGTGATCTGCCAGAACAAGGCCTGATTTAGTTCAACTCAGCTCTTCAATCATGCAGGTCTTTCCGGTCCCACAGAGCCACATGGCTTAAATGGGTGTCCTAAATGTCAGCAGTGCAGGAAAAGCTTCAGTTACGTGTGCTCCAGCTCAGCAAATGTCACAGGGAGGCCCCAGCTGTGCAGTGTCTTGTTTGATGCTTTTAAAGAAGCAGCCTTGGCACATGGCAGTGTCTGCTCTTAATTCTCTCTGGTTCTGGAGTAGAAGAAATTGGAGTTAGCAGACTTATAAATTAAGCATTGGGATAATGCAGCTTGCATGCAAGTTTGATTGCAGGGGCACTGACACATCCTGCAGCAGTGAAGGCACATGGAGGCCTTGGGTTTTCAAACTCCTCTTGTGCTTCTGTTTGCTCTTAGTTGCTGTGTCTCTGCCTTCATTCCAAGATAAGAGATGCATGAGGCTTCTAATTGTTTTTTATGTGCTGAGCCACCTCTAGTTTCCAGGGGAAATTCAGCAAATTATCTGCAGATAACATAGAGGATGATTGTGTTTTCCATTGTTAAGGGAACTCCACTTGAGATCAGTCTGTCTGATCAGATATGGACTCTGGATAAGGCCTTGTTACTGGAAATAATCTATCTTTTGCTGCAGGGTTGATTTTGAGACAGGCCAAACCTCCTGGTTTGGTCGGTAAAGATGCTGCAGAGCTCTGGGTTTGGGAACAAGGATCTCTGGCCGTGCAGGGAAGCTCTGGTCTGGGTGTGAAGGATCTCTGGCCGTGCAGGGAAGCTCTGGGTGTGGGAACAAGGATCTGTGTGTGTTCAGGAAAGCTGTAGTAAGTCTCCTCCCCGCAGAAGTTCGATGAGTTGCTGCAGCTGGCCTCGAAGGGACAGCACACAAACGTGGACATGCTGGTGAAGGATGTGTATGGAGGTGCTTACCAGACCCTGGGGCTCAGTGGGAATCTGATAGCCAGCAGCTTTGGGAAATCCACTACAGCAGAACAAGGATCTGTGTGTGTTCAGGAAAGCTGTAGTAAGTCTCCTCCCCGCAGAAGTTCGATGAGTTGCTGCAGCTGGCCTCGAAGGGACAGCACACAAACGTGGACATGCTGGTGAAGGATGTGTATGGAGGTGCTTACCAGACCCTGGGGCTCAGTGGGAATCTGATAGCCAGCAGCTTTGGGAAATCCACTACAGCAGACAAAGGTATGGGCTGCAAAGGATCTGCCCCACCACCTCCTCTGGCCCCAGCCCCAGGCTCTGTCAGAGCAGTCCCGTCCATCTGAGCCTTCCTCAGCTGTGCTTTACTTCTTCTTCCCTTTCAGAATTTTCCAAGGAAGATATGGCAAAGAGTTTACTACATATGATCAGCAATGACATTGGCCAACTTGCCTGTCTCTATGCCAAACTCCACAATCTGGACAAAATCTACTTTGGAGGCTTCTTTATCCGAGGTCACCCCGTGACCATGCGCACAATAACCTACAGCATCAACTTCTTCTCCAAGGTGAGGAACACAGGGATTTACCTAGAGCAGAGTCACCTGTTTAGTTATTTTTCTAGTCTGTTTGGAGTCTTTAATACATTAATTTGCACTTTGAAGGGAGCTTAGAGGGCTGCTCTTTAGGTAGGTAAGGCAGGGTGTGTTGTGGGAGGGCTGAGATCGATGTGGAATGCCTGGGAGTTGTGTTTGGCCCTTTCTCTCTCTTTCTCTCTCTCTCTCTCTCTCTGTCTCTCTCTCTCTCTCTCCCTCTCTCTCTTTTTCTCTTTATTATTATTTTTTGATTGACAACCTGTCTCATAGCTGCCAAGTAATGAGTTTCACTGTGTTCTTAGCTAGTTACCATCATTATTCAATTCCTCTTGCTGACTTGCCACCCCCAAGCCATGCAGTGTGAGGTTGTTCTGCTGAGGCAGCAGTTAGCAACACTGGGGGTTTGGTGGTTGTGGTTCAAAATAATCAAACCCCAAGTCAACCCAACTCCAGTTCTTTGCAGGTTTTGAAGCTGTGGAAAATACTGCAGATTTTTCACTAGAAAAAAAGGTCAAGGCCAAAAGTTCATTAGTGGCTGTTACAGGTAGATTAGTTCCTGCACTTTTGGAATTTTATAGGATAGATGGCACCATTTTTTCCCCCCATTCAGGCAAGAGCCTCCTGGGTGCTGCTTTCCCCCCTTTATTTCACCGTTGTTGTCCCTTTCTATGAAACTGAGTTTCAAGAAAACTATTGCAAAACTGCAGCTTTAGGTTCTTGGAAGAGTGACTTCATCAGGGATTCAGATCCAAATCTCCCTGTGAGCTGCTGTTTGCTGCAGCTCCCTCAGGGTGAGCTGTTCCCAGAGCCACTGCTGAATTTCTGGGAGAAGGCTGTGTCCCCCAGCCCAGCCTGGGAAGTGAGGGACCCTGCTGAGGGTGTCCTCCTCCCCAGCACCCCCGTGGACTGTTTGGGTGGGGAAAGCTTTGCCTGTGTCTGTGCTGGTGAAGGGCAGTGCAGTGGGACAATGAGTCTCAGATGTGCTGGGTGCAGTGCCACACACTTCACCCAGAAATCAGCTGACCTTGTATTTGCAGCCTTGTTCAAGCAAGAGGAGTTGAATATTCATGGGATGATGCAGTGTTGTTTCCCGGGGCAGGCAGTGGCTCTCTCTGCTCCCTGCTCTGCGGCCTCAGAGCACACACCACCTCTGCATGTGTGTTTTCCAGCTCTTTGGTGACTGTGGGGTGATGTGTGTGAGCAGTTCCTCCTCAGGCTGTGTCAGCAGCACCCTGAAAGTTACTGAATGTGTTAGAATATAGCACAAATGAATATTACATTACATCTTCTAGTTGTCTCTCTTAAATGTAAGTGTGAAAGTAGTGACAAAGAAGTGCCTGTTAGCCCTCAGGGACCATCCAATTGCAATGTTTCATATTGTGGCAGGGAGAGGTTCAGGCATTGTTCCTGAGACATGAAGGCTACCTGGGAGCCATTGGGGCATTTTTAAAAGGAGCTGAACAAGACAGTAAGTACAGCACTGCTCTGTTCTGTATATGCTGTGTTCTGAAATGTCAGTGTACTGTCCAAGTTTCTCTCTAGGGGCTGCATGTGAGCTCTTGCCTAAAGAAATATGTTTGGCACTAATAAACACAGATGCTGGGCTTGGGGGTTGTACATTCTGGCAGGGACATCCTAATTTCTCACTGGATTTCCTGCTCACCTTGGAGGAGGCAGCAGGATTGGGCTCTTCTCTTCTCTGCACTTCTGCAAAGAGCAGTCAGAACTCTAAATCCAAGTGGGGAAATGTGGGTTTGGAGAACTTTTCCCCTCTTCAAGAGGTCATTTCTGATTTCAGTTAATGCACTGAAGAAGACCAGCACCTCCAACCTGTGTGTGTTTGGGAGTGGAAAGCCTCACAGATGGGACCCCTTGTCCAGCATTCCTTGGATACAGGGTGCTCTGCTGGAATTCTGCCACTTTGGCTCTCTTTTTGCCTCGTGGATGTAGTAGCAAGCCAGGCAGTGTTAGTTATAGTGGGACAGGGACTGAGCCTGTCAATGGCTCTTAGCTCTACTGAGTATCAAATCCACCTCCAAACAACAGATGTGGAATTCTTTCCATTCCCACTCGTAGAGATGGGCAAGAAACCAGCACTGAGGAATTAAAGATGTTGCTTCTGCAGCATGTCCTGTACCTCTGAGCTCATTAAACTTTCTCTCAGATAAAACAAATCTAGGAGTAGCTTCAGTGTTTCTATGAAACTTGCATCCTGCTTTGAGAGTTTTGTGGTTATGTTTGGTTAATAATAGATGTGGATTTAGAAACAAAACCTGCTGCTCAGGGGTGTGCTCTGAAAGCATGCAAGGAGAGGGGGTAAAATGGTGATTGCAGGGCCTTAACTGTCTCTGTCTCGTTCAGGTTGGAGCAGGTAATGCACTGAGTGGCTGAAACATCTTTTTGGGGGCTAGAGGGGAAAACTGTGTTTCCTTTAAAGACAAGGGGAGTGCAGTGAGCAGCTGCTCAGCAGGGAAGCTAACTCTGGGCTCACTCATGGGAGTATTTCCAGTTTTATTTTCAGATGATGTGTGTCTCTTGTTTTCTCTTTCCTAGATCCAAACCAGTACAGCTGGGGAGAGAACTATGCTGGGAGTTCTGGGCTTATGAGCACCTCACCTGATGTTTACCCCATGCAGAGAACACGGAGTGGTACAGTATGTGGTGTCTTTTCTACAGCTGTGTCTTCTCTTAGCCATGGGCATCAGAAAATAGGATATTATTCTCAGGCTAGTTGTTTCTGGCACCTGGGACTGCTGCTTGCCAAACACTGTGACTAATCTGGTGTCTTGTGTCATGTGGTGATGTCTTTGTGTGGTGTTTGATGTAACGGCTCAAAACAGACTGTGGCTGCTACTTTGGCTTACCTCCCTCACCAGCTTGGTCTTGCTCTCCTTCACCAAAGTGAGGGGAACATTTGTCTCTTCCCCTTCTCTGAAGCAGTTGGATTTTGCTGCAGCTGAAGTACTGTGCTTCAGGATTTGGAATCTGATGTTCCGCTGTCTTTAAGCAGCACTTACTTCCTATGAGAAGACAAATATATGATTGGACAGAAGAGCATGAGCCAAGTCATCTCTCAAACCCTGTGACAGTACAGTAATTCTGATTTCACAGTGAATCTGGCATGAAACTCAATAATTTCTATCTATAGGGTGGAGATGGATAAATAATCCATGGAGGGAACTAGATTCTTTCTGATGACAGATAGTTGGCTGCAAACCTGTCAGTCTTTGTCAGGCCTTGTGCTACTTTAACTTGTTATAAATCAGTTTCTGAGTGAATTCTAACCAGTCCCTTTCCTTTGTCACCCAGTTTGACATGCTTGAGATGGACAGGTTGGAGAGACCACTTGTTAACCTGCCGCTGCTGAAAGACCCATCCACATATATTCCAGACACTGTTGACCTGACAGATGATGCCATGGCTAGGAAATACTGGCTCACCTGCTTTGAGGAGGCACTGGATGGGGTAAGGTCACAGCACAGTTGGATCTGTGGGTGGCACAGGTATTTAGCAAATCTTCTGGGGACCAATGCGTTTATTGTGCAAACTCCTCCTGCTGGGTCACACCTCTGTGTGTAAGTTCAGTCCCTCTCCCTGTAACAGCACCTGACTTTGTCCCAGGCTCCTGAGGAAGTGCTCAGCACCTCCAAAGGCAGAAGTGTTCCTTTCCTGTGGAGCTTTCCCCCCTTTTTTAAGGTGTTTTCAAAGCATCTTCTCAATAGCACTTAGACCTCTCTGTGCAGAGCTGCAAGCAGGACAGTTACACAAGCAAAGGCCAGAGCTCCCTGGATTGTTCCTGCTCTGGGAGCAGTCCTGCTGCCTCACAGCCACTTTTTCCATGGGAAAAGCAGAGTTGAATCAGACATGAGTTATTTTTTCTGCACTGAAGCTGCTTTAGTCAGCAAATGTGATAAACAAAGAGAGAACACAAGGGGTCGATGTGGACTGTGAAAGTTCTGCCTCGTTCTCCTTTCCTCTATGTTCATTGATATTTTTCCACCTCCTATAAGGAGTTAGAACTCGTGTTTAATTTCTGAAAGTGCAGTCTGGAAAAGAAACTTGAAGTCTTTTGGGAAGAAAGGAGGTGCTTGGTGGCTGCAGTGAAGGGAAGCTGAAGGTGCTGTGTGGGAGGGAGCAGACAGGCTGCTGCACCCAGCAGGGAGGCAGATGGAGGGGTTTGTTTCTCAGGCTCAACTCGAGATCATTACCCAGAGGAAGAGTTAATTTGGTAACTCCTGTGTTGCATCATTTCTCTACCAGGTGGCAAAGAGAGCTGCAGCCAGTCAGCCAGACTCGGGGGATGCTCTGGAGAGAGCCGAGAAGTTCCGGCAGAAGTACTGGAACAAGCTCCAGACTCTGAGGCAGCAGCCCTTGTATGTGCCTTTAGCTTCCCTTCTGCATCACTTCCTGCTCTGTCAGGAGCACATGGAAAGCTAGCTCAGAGCTAATTTGGTTCTGAAGCAGAGCAAACTGAAAGCTAAGTAGGCTGAAGGCTCTGACAAGCCAAGCAGCAGCTCCTCTGCACAGAGCTTTGGGGTTTCACGTGTTGGAATTGAACAGATAAACTATATCTTGGCAGAAAATGGATTATTAAAACATGTAGATGGTTATTAACACTGGCAGCACGTTCATTGCAGTGTCTGGCCGTGCTCTGGGCATTCTCCCTCTCTCTGTGGAGATAAGTTGTGTCGTGGATTTGCTCCAGTGTTCTGCACTTGTGGCTTTGAGCTTCAGTGCTGTGGGAGGTGCTGTGACTCAGGGGGGAAGCAGAGGGCAGATAGCTTCTTCTGTTTGAAGTAGCTGATCTCTTTTTTTTTTTTTTTTTTTCCCCTTCTCCCTTTTTAAGTGCCTATGGTACCTTAACAGTTCGAAGTCTCTTGGACACAAGGGAGCACTGCCTAAATGAGTTCAATTTCCCGGATCCCTATTCCAAGGTGAGTTCCTGCTCCACAGGGTGGACAACACAGGAGTTCAGGATCCTTTTTCCATTCTCTGAAACTTGGCTCAGAGGGGAGGGATTAGACCTGGTCACCTGGCAGCAGTGGTGGTTGTAGGACACAAACCCTTTCACCCAAACGTGCTCATGGTGAGGATGGTGCTGACCAAAACTATCACCAGCTCCTGTTGTCTGATGCCTCTGAGCAGCAAATGGGTGGTGCCAGTCCTGTTCCTGAGCAGTGTGTCACGGGGCACTGCTCTCACTTCCTCCTCTGGGGTTGCTTTTGGCACTCAGCTGTGGGGTTGGAGTGCACACAATACACAACCTCCAGCTCCTGAAAATATTCTGCTCAAGACCTGTTGCACCTCTAACTTATTAAGAAAAGTAATTCTTGGGCTGCAGATCATATCCTGCCTCTAATGAAGCTGTTTATTAGAATCCTAGACAAGTTTTTCCTTGCTCCTGAGCACTCTGCTAACAATAACCCGTTGGTCCATAAGAGGCCATGAACTTAGAGGACATACTTGAATGTGGTTTGGGAGTGAGACAGCCAAGGATGGGTAAGAAATTGTGGTCTATAAATCCAGTGTTTACTGTCTGTCTTACAGGTAAAGCAGAAAGAAAATGGAATAGCCTTAAAGTGTTTTCAGAGTGTAATCGAGTCTCTGGATTCCTTGGGCTGGGAGGAGAGGCAATTCGCACTGGTGAAAGGACTCCTGGCAGGGAATGTCTTTGACTGGGGAGCAAAAGCAGTCTCAGAGTAGGTGTTACACACTTCAACAGCACCTTTAAAGCTGCAGAATGTCCAACTATTCTTTACTTAAAAAATAAATCCAGCTGTAGTTTGTATTTCACCTCAGTCAGTTGTTGGATGTTTGTTCCCAAACGTTGTTGTTCCCAATCCTTTGTTGTGTGTGTA
>NW_008651497.1:12731-20558 GCF_000695815.1 Acanthisitta chloris
TTTAGAGCAGTTAATATCCTGCCTGGCTGCTCTGCTGGTGGTTCCTGGCACTGCTTTGGGGCTGTGTTGTACTGTGCCTGCAAATATCTCTGGATTGCTGAGGCTGTTTTAGCATCACAACTCTAATTTAGCTGAGGCTTTTGGCCTGACATGAGCACAAAGTGTTTCCCAGTGCTGGGCCCACCCATCCCCAGTATAACCAGTGCTGACCACCTGCTAGAGAGAGGTTTGAGTCACATTTGTTGGAGATGAAGGTATGTAACTGTGTGCCCTTTATTTCTTTCCTGACACAGCGTTCTGGAGTCTGAGCCACAGTTTGGATTTGAGGAAGCCAAGTCGAAGCTACAAGGTAGAGGGAGATCCGTGGGGGTGGGTGGAGCTGGGGGTTCTGTTTGTGAGAGCAGAGTGTGGATGTTGTGCTGGTCCTGTGGCCCAGATGACAAGGAGTCATCAGGACTTGCTGGGGTTATCTAACTGCAGAGTTTGGGGGCAATGTTCCTGTTTGAGCCCCAAAGGAATTGAAATCTGCAGACCTCTCCTTGGGCAGAAGCCTTAGCCAGGGATGTTCATTAACTGGTGCATCTCTGGACAGTGCCCTGGCAGATGCAACACTCCCAGCCCAGGATGAGTCATTTCAGTGCCCAACTCACCCCACTCAGTGCTTTAGCATGAAAATTCCCTTTCAGGGCTGCTCTAATGGAGCCATTCCCATCCCTAAGAGCTCAGGAACTCCTTGAACCCACGCCCTGGATACTGCAAACCTGCACTCCAATGCTTTAATGCCTTTAATGGGACCCTCCTGCTGTTTCAGTGTGCAGAATGAGTGTTTGTGAGAGTTTCTGCCTGTAGGGAATTGCTGACCCAACTCTGTCTGTGCCACAGAACGTCCCTGGTTGGAAGACTCCTACAGCCAGTGGCTGCAGCGCCTGAAGGTATGGCACAGCTGTGGGCACTGAGCAAAACTCAGAGCCTAAAGCAGCAAAGCACCTTGGTCATTGGGGGGTTTAGGCAGGCAACAGAACTCTGTTGAGACAGCTCAGCAAATCCTGGCAACACAGTCCCAGTGATTCCCCGTAAAGAAAGGAGTAAAGGAATTTGTGTGACACTTTGTTCCTGAGCTGCTTTGCTGAGTTCCCTCAGGAATGGGAGCTCAGCTGCCCCCAGAGCTGCCCCAGGGTGACCACAGCCTGTCCCCTCCCCACAGGGACTCTCCCTTCTACACAACCACACCCCAACACTGAAAATTTGGGTCCCACTGTAGCATTGGGGTTGTTCTTCCCTCTGAGTAGCCAACCTAAAGCTGGCATTAATGCAGGACTTGCTGAAAATAATTAACTTACCAATTAGCAAAGCTTTCTTTGCCCTGTGTGATCTCTATTACTGTTTGATTAAAGTTAATTGGAAAGCTTTTGTGTCTTAGTGTAAATCTCTGGTGGAAATGGCAGCCCAGAGGTTTGGGATGAACAGACCAGGGCAAATCATTGTGTGCTACATCCTAAAACAAAGCATCAGCTAATTGTGTGTGATGGGGATAATGAAGGAGCTTAAGCAATGTTCTGTCAGGTTTTGGTCAGGAATGAAGTATTTTTCACTATACAAATTCTTCTGCTGGTATGAACTGGAGTGAACTGAGTTTCGTAACGTCAGATTGAGAACAAATTAAAAGGTTAATGGAGAATAGGAAATATCTTTTCATTTTAGGATGTCACTGCCCCCAGCAGTCCATCCTGCCCTTTCCTGGCAGAAGGGAATCCTGTTCAGCCAGCAGCAGGCTAGCTTAAAACAGCCACCAAGGTAGGTCCACCTGACACCCAGCGCGGTCACGCTGCTGCCCCTGAGAGGGGATTCTCCAGCTGCATGGAGAGCAGAACACCAGCCAGAGCCAGGCCTGGACAGCAGGGCACAGGCCTGGAGTTAGGCCTGGCTTGAACTGGCAGGTGGAGGTTTTGTTGCTGGAGTTTGAGAGCTTTTTCTCAAGCACAGCAAAGGAACTCGAGGCTGTTTGAAATACCTGTGCAAAGGCACTGTCAGGGAAGCCCATTCCTCCTGGGATGGAGGGCAGGAGTGTGCTGGGAGTTTGCTGCTCCACAGACCCAAAGGCTCAGTTGTTTGAGGGTGTACATGTGGGGTCTTAGAGCAAGTAGCTGTAAATGACACAGACTGTTCTGAACTGAGTGGTGCTCCATCCTGAACGCATTGGTTTTCTCTTGCAGGAGGGTCCTCCTCATAAATGTGCCTTAATTTTCGCAGATAACAGTGGAATAGACATAATTTTAGGAGTCTTTCCTTTTGTCCGAGAGCTCCTTTCTAGAGGGACAGAGGTGAGTGGTTTTCCTGGGGAATTCCTGTGTGCCAGAGCCCTGGGATTGCTGGAAGGTGTAACCTACCAGCAGCTCACTTCAGATTGGCTCTTCTCTGCCAAACTGGGAAGAAACCAAATCCCTGGAACTCCGGAGTCTTAACTGTGTGAACTCTCCCCTGCCACTTCTCCTCAGGTTATTTTGGCTTGTAACTCTGGCCCTGCCCTCAATGATGTCACCTACAGTGAGTCCCTGATCGTGGCCGAGCGGATTGCAGCCATGGACACAGTGATCCAGTAAGCACTGACCCAGAGCCACTTCTCTCACAGCACCTTGTCCAGGAGGGAGAAATAATTCTATGGCACATACTTAGTCCATATGGAACTGTTTAGTAGCAGTGTCTGAGATCTGCAGCCTGGCAGTAAGCCAGGAGAATGTTTACTGTCATTAAGGTGGGAAATGCAGAAATTGGGTCTTTCTGGGACAGCTGTAATTATATTTCTTGTCTGGGCCTTCCCTGACAAGCACTCAAGCTACTAAAGCAGAAATGTTCTGTGTTAATAGAGGCAAATAAATCTGTGTCTCACATAGAGTGTCCCCAGGAGAGGGTGCAGAGCTGCCTGAATAATCCTTGAGCTCGAGGAAACATTGTGTTTCCTGGTAAAGTCCCAGCAGGAAAAGAAGCCTTGGCATAGGAGACTTTGCTATTCTTGCTTGTCTGGCTTATTCCCAGCTGTGCACAACCTGCTGAAGCAGCTGTTTAATGGCTTTGTCTGTTTTTTAACCACAGCTCTGCACTGAGGGACGAGAAGCTGCTGCTGGTTCAGACAGGCTCCAGCTCTCCCTGCCTGGACCTGAGGTATGTGAGCAAAGCACAGGTTGGTTTGTCTCCCTCAGCTCAGGATGGGCAGAGATTGGGCTCTGGAGCATCCCAGCCACCCTTCCTGCTGGGAATCCCTTCTGCACACCCACTAGGAGTGGATTTACACAGCTGTAGCACTGGTGAGGCCTCACAGGGTGTTGGTCCTCGCTGAGATGTCTGCTCAGCAGGGACACACCATCAGCTCCCTCAGCAGGAGGTTAGGGCTGATGTTAGATCCTGCAGGGGACCAAAACCCCCTGGAAATAACCAACATTTCAGTGTTTAACCTATTCAGTTTTAGTTTCTCTTTTGGAGACAGAACTTACCTGTGTTTTCTGGGAAGTCCCAGTTTTGGTGCATTTAATGAAGCTTTAAAATGGCATGATTGAAATGATTGAAATCAACCTGTTTATCAGCATCAATAATGAATATCTGCACAGATAATGAGGGTGGGGAGACACTGGCACAGGTTGCCCAGGGAGGCTGTGGCTGCCCCAACCCTGGCAATGTTCATTCCAGGTTGGATGAGCCTGGAGCAACCTGCTCTGGTGGGAGTTGTCCCTGGGCAGGGCAGGGGTTGGGGTATAGTTGGAACATAGTTCTACCAACAGAGCTACTGGGGCACTTTGCCCAAACCCACTCTAACAGCTCTCAAGGTAACACACCTGGTTTGGAGCCTGAGTTATGCACAGAGCCAAAGGGTTGAGCCCTTCCCTCGGGGTTGGCCTGTGATCCTCGTGTATCTGTTCCACCTCAGACCATTCCATGTGATCTCTGAGGTCCATTCCACCCCCCACACTACAATCCCACCCCCAGAAGGGCAGGGCCCTGTGTGTGTGTGCTGTAACCAGCCCTGTGTGTGTTGCAGCCGCCTGGACCAGGGCCTGGCCGCGCTGGTGCGCGAGCGGAACACAGACCTGGTGATCATCGAGGGCATGGGCAGAGCCATCCACACCAACTACTACGCCGTGCTCAAGTGTGAGAGCCTCAAGCTGGCTGTCATCAAGAACTCCTGGCTGGCTGATCGCCTCGGGGGCAAGATCTTCAGTGTCATCTTCAAGTACGAAGTGCCATGTCAATGATGGGGCTGAGCAGCAGCCGCTGGACTTGCACTAGTTTTTCCTTTAACTGTAAAGAATGTATTTTTATTACAACAGGGGAGAGGTCACAGGAAATTCCGTATTTATATTGTGCTTTTGTGACTTAAAAAAGCGACAATATGGTTCACTCTATAGTCTACACACTCAAATATATATATGTATATCACCCATTGTTTATTTTGGTAAGTGTTTATTTTGATGCTGCAGTATTTGTGATGGAAAGACTTTATTTTTTTGTTCTGTGAGACATTCATATAGAAATATATTTAAATGTCAACGAAACCTTTTTTTATACATCTCTGCCTACTCTGCCAGCAGTGACGTGGCACATACCAAATAATAGTTTCTAAGTGCTAAGTCAACCTGACATTGCCTTTTCAGCTTTTAAACTTACCTAAGTCTCTCCTGCTCTGTGCAGTTAGGTTGATGATGGAAGGACTGACCCACCTTGGAACCCAAACATTGCCCAGGCTGTGGCAGAGCTGTCCCGGGCTGAGATGTCCTGACACTTGGGACTCTGAACTCCATTGCTCTCCCTGTTTGCAGCTGGTTGGGAGGGAACCCTGCAGCTACACTGAATTCCTTCACAGCAGTTGGAAGTTGAGTCTCACCAAGTTTTCCTTACAGGGAATGTGCAGCAATGATTCAGGATCACCCAAGCTGCTTCCCTGGCTGAGGCCTCGTGGTGTCTGTTGCCTTCAGTTACTCAGTGTTGGAACTGATCAGGATTAGGCTCTTTGTTCTCTTTGAGTGACTCAGAGCCATTCCCAGCAGACCAAATTTGGTTTCCCCCCCAGGAGCTGTGCAGTACATAAATGGATCTAACCATCACATCACAAACCAACACGTGCAATGCCTCAGTGATCCCAGCTCTGAATGAAAAACAGCTTAATGAGAAAACTGTTTAACATGCAGCTGAGAGAACTGTTCCCCTGAACTTCAGATGTTCTCTGAGAGCAGGAGAGTGAGGCAAAACCCCCTCACAGCTTCCCCTCCCTGGGGCACTGGGACTTTGCTGTCACTGCCTAATCCCCTACTCCCTGCTCCAGTACTGTTGCATTTCTGCTGTCAGTCCTCACCTTAAATACTTCTTGATTGGGTCAGCTAGGACAAAACATTCTCACCTTCCTGTGCCGCTGAGGGACAAAGGACGAGCTCACCTTGGCATTTCTTAGCTCCAGTGGGTCCATAGTGGCAGGAGCTTCCCCTTCTCAGGTTGGGCCCCCACGGGGGTGCAGGGAGGGCCTGGCTGGGGTTACACAACACTCATTTCTGAGTCAGAAATGCCCTTACAGCCCCAGCACCCCCTGTCAGGGAAGGGAAGATCCAGGCTATTTATAGCTGAAATGCTTAAGCTGTTGCCCTTGCTGACAGGAGTCAGGTGAGAGCTTTAGTGGCTCAAGATTGTACCTCACACAGTAATTAGTCACATTAACCTGTCCCCAGTCACTTACTCCTACAGATGTTCATGGACTTACAGGGTAAACTTCTAACCTAACCATGGCTCCACCCTGGACAGCTCAGCATCATCGTTCACCTCCCTGTTTGTCACAGTTCTGCTCAATCCCTCATCACTTCACATTCTTCCAACCCCTTAAATACCCTCTCTATCCAGCTCCACCACCACTCCAGACATGCTGTGTCTGTGGAATTAGAAAACTAATACTCTAGACTTGCAGATAAACATCTCTCTACACTGATACAGTTCCTAGGACATGTACATGGTGTAACCCTAACACAGGGTTTCTAACCCATTCCTAGAGCAAAATATGCCTAAGCATTTGCCTTCCCTGACGTGTCCTGGCTCTGTCTGCTGTTTGCTTTTATCCGTAGACGAGTGCAGATTTCTTCTGTGAACACAGAGCAACAGGATTTCTGAAAAACAGAAGGGAGGAGAGAAGGGGGTGGTTCTGTGTCAGGGAATCCACACCTTTTCCCCCTGCACAGCCCATCCTGGGGGATGGTGGAGGGCAGGAGCACCAAGCTGCACACACACACACACACTGGTGCAGTTTCATTACATGTGTTTTCCTGCTGGTCAAATGGCTTAAGAACAGCCAAAACTGAGAATAAACTTGGTACTGATCGTTTACTGTCCTCTGTGCACACCCCACGTATTGGAATGAGTTTGGCTGCCCTGGGGGTTACAGGAAATGTTTCTACTGAATATTTTTGGGGGGATGTGGGGAGGTTATTTTATCTGTTCAGGCTACAAAACCATCACGCTGTGGAGTTTCAGTGCTGTAAGGAGTAAACACAGCATGGTTTCCCCATGTGAAGGAGGTGATTCTCCCCCTCTGCTCTGCTCTGGTGAGGCCCCACCTGGAGTTCTGCACACAGTTTTATGTCCCCAGCATCAGAACAGGACAAGGAGTAATGGGGAGAAATTCAAAGAGGGAAATTTAGGTGAGATCTTAGGCAGAAGTTTTCCCTGTGAGCGTGATGAGACACTGGCACAGGTCGCCCAGGGAGGCTGTGACTGTCCCAGCCCTGGCAGTGTTCAAGCTAAAGCCTTGAGCAATCTGCTCTAGTGGGAGGTGTCCCTGCCCAGGGCAGGGGGTTGGGGTGGGTGATCTCTAAGCTCCATCCCAAGCCCCCCAGGGCAGTGGGGTGGGTGATCTCTAAGCTCCATCCCAAGCCCTTCACACACTGATGCAGGGCAGGGGTTGGGGCTGCCCACCTTGGCGTGCCCGGCCGCGTGCCGGCTGCGGTTGGAGAGCTCCACGACGGCAGCAATGATGCCCAGGGCCAGGCCCATGGCCAGGGTGAGGAAGAGCCCCCCCAGGGCCTGGGGCTGCAGGGGGCTCCAGCGGTCCCTGCTGTGCCTCAGGCAGCTGCTCTCCCACCAACTGATGCAGGGCAGGGGTTGGGGCTGCCCACCTTGGCGTGCCCGGCCGCGTGCCGGCTGCGGTTGGAGAGCTCCACGACGGCAGCAATGATGCCCAGGGCCAGGCCCATGGCCAGGGTGAGGAAGAGCCCCCCCAGGGCCTGGGGCTGCAGGGGGCTCCAGCGGTCCCTGCTGTGCCTCAGGCAGCTGCTCTCCCACCACTTGTTCCTCAGGTAGTCCAGGTCGCCTGACTCACGCAGCTTGAGCACAGCGATGGAGAGAGGCTTTGTCCACGGGGAGGCTGCAGAGGAGAGGGAGAAAGAAGCACATGGGAGAGCTCACAGCATTGTCAGGCACTGGAATAGTGGCCAGAGAGGTGCTGGAGTCACTGGAGGTGTTTAAGAAGAAGATATAGTTTAGGGGTTACAGCAGTGACAGGTTAACTGTTGGACTTGATGATCTCAAAGACCTCTTCCATCCTTGATTCTAACACTTAAATGGTGCTGCTCCACCACCCAGTGGGGTTAGTGAGTGCCAACCCAAATGTTCAGCTGGTCACTGCAAATGGAACAAAACAGACCCAGCCAAGGGTTTTTCCTAGCCAACAACCATCCTGTCCTGTCCACAGAGGTGTGGTAACACCTGTGGAATAAGGACAGAGCAAAGGTACTTGGGGAAGGACAAGTCATGCCCCAAAAGAGCAAATTGTGCCCTGCTCAGTCAGGAGCTTGGCATTCC
>NW_008651497.1:20586-23621 GCF_000695815.1 Acanthisitta chloris
GGACCCAAGGAGAACTGGAATATTCATGTGCTACAGTTCAAAGTAAAAGTCAGTGACAATTCCCTACAGAATGGCGACCCTGCTATGCAGTTTGTTCAGCCTCAGTAGTAGTGTTAAGGCAGAAAACACCTGCAATAAAACCCCTGAGCTCCACCAGGCCTGTCACCCTGTCCATCTGCTCCTGCAGCCCGTGGGGAGGTGGGACAGGAGCACGAGGACTAACCCTGTGCGGTGGCGATGCCGAAGCCCCTGGCGCTGATGACCTCGGGCGCGCGGATGAGGTTGCAGTGCCGAGCGGCCGCGAGGTCCTGCGAGATGGACTCCCCGATGAAGGCATAGTCAGACTCCATCACACGCTGAACTGCCTCCTGGTAGGTCTTCACCAGCACGTGCTCTCGTCTCTTCTCCATGTATTCATAGATCATCTGGTGGATGGGGTTCTTGGAGTTCTGCAGGCCAAAAAAAAAGCCAAGCGTCAGACTGGGGTGTAAAACAATCATCCCCCCCAAAAAATCTGTGTGTATGTGCAACGGTCAGAAAACAACGTGGAGAACAGGAGCAGTTAAACCACTGTGCCCTGAGCCCTCTGTGCTGTAGTGGGCACAGAAGGTGTCTCTAACAGTGTCACACACAAGGACAACCCCTGAAGGGCAGAGGCACTTTCTGAGAGGAGAATACACGATGAAAATAGAGCTCTGTGTCTGCTTTTCTCTCTGAGAAAAGGTGGACGAAGAGACGAACAAAACAACCATCATGTTGGAAGTATGACAGGAAAAGTGATGAACAGCCATGAGGGTGTTACAAGGACCTACAGACAACTCAGCTGATGAGCTCTACAGCCCTTGTGTATGTGCACAATAAGACTCTCCACACCTTGAAGAAGTAGAAGGTAGAGGAGCCTTCCAGGGTGCCAAACTCCAGATTCCTTTGCTTGACGAGGTCCTCGAAGGTCTGGATGGGGAGCTGCTCGCTGCCGGAGCTGAGCAGGGCAGTGAAGTTGGCAATGTAAGCAGCCAGCAGGGCCAGGGTGAAGAGCCACCACACGGCAGCGACGACACGCACGGACAGCGCCTTGGGCCGGGGGGTGACACCTGTGTGACCAGGGGAGAGGTAAATGTGTGCTGAGAGAGACTGAGAACTGCAGATCCACCAGCCTGAGCCAAGGCCGAGCTGCCAAACCTGCCCTGAGCTACCCAATGCCTGAGCCTGCCGAGCCCCACTGTGCTGCCTGAGCAGCACCAACGCTGCAGGGCAGAGCTGAAGCAACATCAGTGGCCCAAAGCAACAACAAACTCCACTGTACAAAGCCCCAGAGCCACAGTCAGCTCAGCATTCCCTGGAGCAAATGTTAGAGCAGGAAACACACATTGTCCAACTGGAGGCAGCTACATGTGCAATCCCACCAGGTCTGTGACCAAACCTCCCCAAACCAGGAGGTTTAGTGCTGACAAGTGTCCCTGCTGGAACACTTTTCCCCCTAACAGCACATCAGTGTCACAGATGGAGCTGAATACACCATCAGCTCAAAGCCCCCAGAGCTGCTTTGTGCATCCTCCTCCCAGCTCACCTTGCAGGGCCAGTGCTCCTGCTCCAAACCAGAGGCTGTTTAGGAAGGTAAAGTGATTCTCTTCATTCTTTGGCTCATTCCATTCACAGGGGCTCAGCCTGTGGGAAAATGACAGGATAAAACCAGGCATAAGGGAGGGGGGGGAAATATAAATAATCCACATTATTCCTCGTGGGGAGATCCTACTTGTAATGCTGCCTTAATCCGACAGGATTTCAGCTTTCCTAGCCCTGGTACTAGGCCTGTACAGAAGGTTCCTCAAAATCACCTGGTACTTGTTTAAAATCTCACCTCTTCCTAGCTGGGAAAGCAGCTGAGCAGAGCAAAAGCTGTGAACCAAGTTCATTCCTACCTGGCCACAAGAAAGAGGCAGCAGCAGGTCAGCAGGTAAGCAAATAAAAGGCCAGTCCAGGTCTCCTTACTGAAGGGAGACAGGAAGTGGAAGAAGGACATCTCCTGGGAGACCGTGTCTTTCCGAAGCAAGATTCCAATGCCAGTCTGCAGGAACGGTGTGGTGAAGGACACCACCTCTTCCCTGGCTGAGGTGACTGTCAGTGGAGCCACTGCAATGTCTGCTTCCTGCAGGAGGAGGTTAAAAACACTCAGCCCTGCAGCCCACCTGAACGTTTCTGTCCCTCAAGCAGATGCTTCCCTGGCTGAGTGGGCAGATCTCAGCATGGCATCGCTTCCCTGTGCCAGACAGTGACGTCTCAGGCTGTGAAACAGGACAGGTTTCCATGTGGCACCAGTCACAGCAAGGTGCTGGTTGGTTTCTGTGGTTTCTGGGTTCCTACTGCAGCACCACACAGGAGCTGAGGCTGTGCACCACAAACCACGCTGGGTTTGTGTGCCCAGAACCAAAGGCTTTGTCCTTCCTGTCTCTGGCTGAGGCCTGGGCACAGGCTGAGCTCAGAGGGACAGAGAGGTTTAATTCAAATGTTCCCCATACACCATCAGCCACAGGGAATGGCACCTGGTGGGATGAGGTGTGCAGCCAAGCATTGCCTGGAAGAGTCTAAGGCATTGCCATCCTGACCAAAACAAGTCTCACCCTGTGATTAAGTTCCAGGTAAGTTTTGCTAAGATGTCTGTACAATCTCTGACTGCAGAGGGACACTGAGCAGCCTCTGAGAGACAAGTGCTGCACTGGGAGCACCTTGGTGTAACAGCAATTTCCTGCTGTGGCCACTGTCTCCTTGTGCTTAGCATCCACACCTGTAAGCCAACCCCAACCCCAAGCCTTGCTGTTCATTAGGCAGGATAACTGAGTTCCTCAGCTCCTAAGGAAGCCCAAGAGCTGCTCCCACTATTCTGTCCCTCTGGAGCTGCAGCTGGTGAGAGACACGACGTGAGCATTACCTGTCTGAGAATTTCTCCGATCATCCCTGTCCAGTTGCCGCTGGCAGAGACAGCTCCATACTTCCCATCTCCCACCACCTTCACCCTGTACTGGAAACGCAGCATTCCT
>NW_008651497.1:23650-34115 GCF_000695815.1 Acanthisitta chloris
GTATCCCTCCAGCTCTGCACTCTTCACCATCACATAGGGATCTTCCTGTGTAGGGAGGGAGACACACACAGCCACTCACTGCCACAGCCTGCAGTGCCACTCTGGGGAATCCAACCCTCCCCCAAACCCTCCCCACATGCTGGGACAACCTTTCCAAGCTGGAAAGGTATTCCCTGGAGTCATGTGGTGTCATAGCTGACAGCTCCAGTGGTATCCTGCAAGCCACAGGTGCCACAGAAGCAAGTGAA
This sequence comes from Acanthisitta chloris, assembly GCF_000695815.1. Lineage (NCBI taxonomy): Eukaryota > Metazoa > Chordata > Aves > Passeriformes > Acanthisittidae > Acanthisitta > Acanthisitta chloris. Next base: position 23,899 of record NW_008651497.1, read on the forward strand.
AAATCTCTTCTCAGTGTAAAATCCAACCACCTTTCATTTGGCCCATCAAAGCACCAGGTGAGAGGCACAGCCTGGGCAGGACCTGAGTTGGAAAATTCACTGCTGAAAGTCCTGCTTGTCTGGAGTATGTGGCAATGCATTTTGGGGGTTACACTGCCTGGTTTTGTCCCTGTGCATTACACTATTCCTACTGCAGGATAGAAACAACACAAAGGTAACAAGACAACCCTGAACAGAGAGGTCTGGCTGCTTTCCCAGAGCAGTCACAGACTGTGTGCCCAGTCTGTGTGGGCTCTTTGCAGCTCTGCCCAGCCCTGTCTGTGATGGGCAGTGTCAAACAGACCAAAAATCCACCTGTAAATACATGGGTGGAGGATGAAAAGGCAAAGTGCAACTCTCTCCCTGTGGCAGTGCCTTACCAGGATGGTTGTGACAGTCAGGGTTGGAAGGTTCTCAGCTGAGCCCCTCAGGTCAGAGCCCTGTAAACCAGAAATAAAGCTGCAGTTGGATTTCAGAGTCCCAGATGTGGCCCCAGAGCTCTGGAGCTTGCACTGCACCATGTGCAGGTGTCAGAGCAGCTCTGAGCTGTTCCTGTGAGCTACTTCAGAGCAATTCCAGCAATGAAACAGTCGAATCCTGTGAGGTTTGTTGGTCCTAAAAAATGTATCCCTTTGCTCTAAAATTGCACAGTGATGTTCCTAGACACAGTGAGAGAGCATATGTGTGTGTGTATATACACTTATTAACACACACACATACATGTGCAGTAAAAGATCTGCAAAAGAAGCTCCAATTCTTCCAGGAGCCAAATGATCTTGTTTCAATTCTCTTTGCAATGGGTGTGAGGGATGAGCTTTGCCTTGGAAGCTGTGACCACAGGTTACCCAATCCTACCAGCCATGAAGACCAGGGGGATTGGCAGGTCCCTCCCTGGGGCATGACTGAATTTTGAACTCTGGACAAAAAAAATATGTATGAACAACAAAAGCACAGACACAGGGACAGCCATGGAAAGTGTGTCTGAAATAATAACTCTTTCCAGATTCGAATCATTGCACACTCTGACCACATCTACTTCTGAATTCCAAATATAAGACCTTTGGCACTCATGAGTTCCTTAGTAGCTTTGCACTAATGAACCTAAACATACCTTAATCACAGCATCGTCATTCCTCCCAGCTCCTGGAAAAACACAACACAGAAATCAACCTCTTGCAGGGCTTGTATTTACAGCTCCTTAACAGTGACATGTCATCCCCTCATTTCAGAGTGCACTTAACTAAACAGGAGCATCATCCTTGACTCACAAGCTCCTGAGTTTGTTTCCTCCTGCACAGCACAAGAGGAAGCAGAGACAGACACAGGAGGTTCTCACTGCACTTGATCACTGCACAGTGATTCTAGAAAATAAACTCCTTGCAATCAAAGAATTCACAGTGCAAAAGCCAAAAAGATAAAAAAAGTCGGGTATTTTTCACTCTTGCCAGCAAAAAGCTGTGAGTTTTTCATTAGCTCTAACAGCATATTCATTCATTATGCATTATTCCTTCTTTGGTTTTTGCATTCTCTGGCCTCGTGCTGAACTCTACATTATGGCAAAACAAAACCTGTTTTTTCCCTCTCCACTACAGTTCACCACAGGAGCTGGAAATCTTCACAAAGGAGTTCTCTTGTCTCCCTTTAGAAACTCATTAAAGGCAGTAACAGCTTGTTGAGGCCTCTTTTTGAAGACCTGTAGGGTTTCTTGGAAGCAAACAGTGTGTCCTGGGTGCTCAGCTCCCCCACGGCCACTCTGACTGCAGCTGGTCAAAGCCTCATTGTGAGACCTCCTGAAAGGGCCATGAGCAACCAAAGTGCAGCACTAACCCCCAGTTCATGGCAGTGACACTTCTCAGCAGCCAAATGCTCACTGTGAGAATCCTTCTCAGAGAGTTTACAGACACAAAGAGGCTCATCCTCCACTCTTGCTCCCGGTGGCTGCAGGAAACGACTGGGGCTGCAAAAATTCAGCCTTGTCCTTGCCCCTTGTGCTCTGAGCATTCCAATGGGACATGGTTCCTGCTTAACTCTTGGGGAAAAAGTCTGTGGCACTGCTAGGAAATGGCTAGTTCACCTCAGTTTTCTCCCCTACCCTCAGCCTGTTTGCTGCTCCTCAAGGGACATAGACTCACAGAAGTGCAGCTTTGAGCACAATAATGGAGTTCAGGGACACCTAATCACCCTTTCTCTAGGCTTTTCCCTCTTCAGCTTTATCATCTCCCTTTATTTTCCATCTCTGTCCCCTGATGTACAGCTGCAGCAGCAAAGACACTTGGTGCCAGCACTCCTGACATGATAAAGCCACACTCACCAGGTGAGCCCTGGGGATCTCTTAGTAACCAATTTGAAGGCAAATTCTTAAGATTAAGACAAAATCCTGCAAGCACCAGCAGTTAAAGACTGAGAGAATGAACACTCCAAAGAAGAACTAAACCAGAGTTGGATGCAGCCAACATTTCTGGGTGATTTCCCTCACCTGCCTGGCTGGATTCCCTCAGGAGCAGCATGGCTGTAATCACACAGATCATGAAGTGGAGACCTTGATCCATTGGAGCAGAAATATCTGCTGGCTAAAGGAACCTTCCTGCTGGAGATGAAAGGCAAGCAGTTAAAGCTAGTCCTGCACTTCCTCATCCCTGGGTTAAAAACCAGTTTGTCCTGGGTTTTCTGCACCTCATTCTGACCATCCTCAATCCAAGCAAAGGTCTCCAGGTGAAAATGCAGTCACAGCTGAGCCCAACCAGGACATGCACTACAGAAAGGTTCTGGTGAACATTCCACTGCAGCAAAAAGGATGTGACAAACCCAGAGTGGTTGTTGGGCTGTTTCTCTCCCAGTGGGTCCCAGAGCTGCCCCAGCTCTGTGTGAGCTCTGAGCATCAGCTGCAGGTGTTGCAGTCATATTTTGATCCTTGTGAGAGGACAAAAGGACTTTTTTGCAAGGCTGATCTACCTCCCTAGCTCTGATTTAGTACTAGAGCCATTTAACCAACAGGATCAGTTAGAGAGGGAATAAAGGGAGGGCAGAGGGTTGTAAAGTCTCCCAGTGTGTAAAGAGCTCCTTAAAATTAATCACTGCAACATCCATTCACCTGAGCAGGTACCACACAGTGTTCCCATGCTGCTTTCCAGCAAAACAAACTAAAGGATTGTACAAGTGACTTTGCTAGAATCAGCCCCCACTCCTCAGGTTTTCAGCCTCACAAAAGGCAAACAGAAAATCCCTCATTGCTCCTCTGTATGCAGCACTGAAAAAGGCATCAGCAACAAACCAGCAGTGGAGAGGATGAACACCCATCAGCTGGGAAGGAGCCAACCTGTTGCACACAGGATTTGGCCCTTGCCAGCTAGAACAAGAGCAGAAATTGAAGGCAGTGTCTCACCTACAGCAACTCCTTTGGCCTCTCCTGGTCGGTCTGTGTCCCTGGGGAGGAGCAGGAGCAGGAGCAGCTCGATGACCAGGCACATGGAGCTGGGGAGCACTGCAGCCACAGGCACTCAGTGCTGCTATAAAGCACTGGGGAGAGGGAGGAGCCAGGCTGAGGGGCTTCTGTGGGATGTGCCAGCCTGGACTGTGCACTCTGGGGGCACCTCGGGCCTGGGAGAGAGAGGAGGCTATAGAATCACAGGATGGGTTGGAAGAGAACTCTGGAAATCATCTAGACTACACCCAGCAAAAGAACAAAGTTTGGGAGCAGCTTAGTCCAGCAGCTGAATATTGCATTGAGACTCAAAAAATACTATTTTTCTGGCCTGCTGTGTGGATCTGAGAGAGTTCTCTCTGGGTGAGCTGTGACAGTGTCCTGTCGAGCTGAGCCTCAGCACTGCACCATCAACAGCTCTTCTGCCTGTTGAGAGTGCAAACTGCTTGAGACTTTCCACTCTGTGCCTGTCTCTGGAGATCAGCTGGGGCACTCATGCCTAACACCAACCCCCCCAAACCATTACATACCTCTGGCATTCCTTGCAATGCCTACACAGCAAAATGAAGGCCTGAGCTCCAAGGGAAACCATCAGCTCCTCTCTGGATGTAGATTTCTGTCTCATATGCAGGCACAGAAGTGAAATCCCTGTCCCTCTCTCTCATCCTGCCATTTACCAGTCTCCCTTCCAAAGGGAGCTAAAAGTACAATGCTGCCAAGTGGCTGATTGTGCTGTGCCAGGTCATTTATAAACACACACATCAGGGCACTGCAGGGACAAAGAAAAGCCTTCCCAGGAATGCAGCAGAGTAAACTCTTACAGCTCGTCCTGCAGGGGAGTTGGAACGTGGCCACACTTAAGTGAGAAACACAAATGTTCCCTACTTGATTTTAAGCACTGCTCAAGATGGAAAACTCTCCAGCAGCTTGCAAGTCTTGGCCTTCTTCCCTCAGCTCTTTCTATAGATGCCACTGAGTAAATCAGTTATTAAACACCAACAGCTTGTTTTCTGCAGAGCCAGAACCTGCTCAGAGCTCCATGGGCAGAGCCCACAGAGCTGCACTGGGTGCAGCATGTCCTAGCAGAGCTCAAGGACTTGGTTCACCTCACTGCAGTTAAGGGGAGTCCTGAGATCACTTTTAAAGCACTTCAGACCCCAAACAGTGTAAATCATTCTTGCACCATACTAAATCAGCAATAATCACACCCTCTCCATAGGACAAAACAGGAAAAGAATGCAGAAAATTCTGTTTAGTTGGATCTCTCTCAGAGGCTTTGGCCAATGCTGCAGGTGTTGAGAAGGATGAGGGAATGGTCTGAAGTTGCTCAGGGAAGGTTTTGGCTGGACAAGAGAAAACAGTTCTTCACCTCGAGGGTGGTTGGGGCACTGGAACTTCTCCCCAGTGAGAGACTGGAGCTAGTGGACAAGGTGAATGTGATTTGTTCTCCACTATTAATTTAGAAGCAAAAGGGCAAAATTCACATGTGCCCTGGTAAATTGAATCCAGACTCTGTTCATGAAAAATCTGAACTAAGATGAGTATTTTAAAGTGCCACATGATGCTTCTTTCTGTGAGAGGCATCAATTTTACAAGTATACTTAGTGAATTAAAGATAATCTGACTGTGAAACTTGGTCTTGCATTAGACACAAATAGGCCTTTAAAACATTTACTTTTAGAGCTGTCGAGTTGCATGTACTTGACATTAAAGCTAAAAAAGCAGCAACTCCCTGCAGCTTTTCAGCCCCAAACTGAAGCATTCCAAGAGTGACTTTTCGTCTGGAGAATGTTAATGAAATTTGCTTTGTGTTAAGACACAATGTGAGTCTCCTCTTGGCAGCTCACACATTCTGCTGCAGATTTACCTCCTTTCCTTCAGAGGCTGCAGTGATACTGGAGGGTCACTTCAGTGCATGTTCCAAACCTTTGCTGCACAAACCTCAAGGGCTTCTCATCCGACTCCTGCAGACAAGCACTGAAGAGCTGAGCCAGGGTGGAAAACCAAGGGAATATTTTTAGACAAAACATGCTGAGGACCATTTGAAAAGATCTGGTCAGAGGATTTAACCCCTCCCAGCCCCATCTCCCTTTCGTGGTGGTACCACTAGCTACAGTGAGCATTACATCCTGAAGTCTCAGAGTTTAAATGCCTGTGGCCAAGTGATACTAAAATTAGGACCAAGAACTCCTTTCAGCCTCCACAAGTGAGTGACAACCCTTCCAGTGGGACAGAAGGGAAGAGATTTGGGGATGAGACAGGTGAAGAGCAACATTTTGCTGCAGCATTTTCAGCCAGAATTTAAAGCCCCTCTGTGATGAAAGAGGACTGTGTGTCTTACTTGGAGAGCTGTAACAGAATCCACTAGCTCCTTGGATTCTGTCTCTTTGGCTACTAATGACACGAGTTGCCCTAGAACTTTCATCTTCACAGCCATGGCTTGGGCACAGTCCTGTGCTGTCTCCCAGTCTCTCCCATCTCAGTCTCTACCAACACTTGCACATGTTCTGGTGGACCTGAAACAGTGTGAACTGGATCTGAACTGGCTACCACTCTGGAAAAAGAGTAGAATCAAATGTTAGCCACAAAGGAAGCTTTAAAGCAGAGCAGATAAAATTGACCACGTTTGTATACCACAAACCACAGCACGGAGTGTTTTGTTACAGCTGAAGAGCCAAAGAGCTGGAAGGTTAAATATGTTTATTTTAGTAGTGTAAGGTGGTTTTACAAACAGATCTTCAGATTTCGCAATATACACATAAGAATCATTACAAAGGCAAAATATCCTCTCAATAACAGGGACTCTATGCAGCCTGAAATAAAGTTAAACCTCTGTTTCTCTTTAAAAATGCATCTCAGTAAACATTCTTCTCCATCTCTGATAAAATGTACATCTAGAATAAAGGACATCTCATCGGGGGAACACAACAATGTCCCTAAAAATAAAAAGTAAAAAAAAAACCAAAAAAAAAAAACCAAGGAGGAAAAACGATTACTCTCTTTAGGCTGTTATTTAGTTCTAAATATCTCCATCTAAAAAAATTAAATATCTCTCTCTTTTTTGAAACATATCATTGAAAATTTTTGCATGGCAGTGCAATACAGAAATAGTCCAATCCATCCAAAAAGTGCTATGTACAGCAGCATCAGCCAAACCCCATGGGCAGGGGCAGTGCTGCTTTGAGGAAAGACTAGAATGATTCTGAGCCCATCCTGGAGCTGAGTCAGGAGGGATTTCCTGCCTGGGTTTGGTCATTCCTTCTCTCCTGTCTCATTCCCACAGAAGATGCCGAGCCCAGGGACAGTCACAGTTCAGTTTTGGTGTGCATGGTCCATACATGTGCAGACACATGTTTGCATACACACAGGGGTTGTGTATATTGTATATATAAACAAGCTTGGCTGAAACAGGCATCACTTTGGAACAGGGAGCTCTTCTTCAAAGAGACAGTGTGGATTTCCACGGGAATTTGCAGATGGAATAAGTATTGTATCTACTACATTACTAATTCCACTGCAATTCTGACTGTTTCCCAGAGAAGACACCCCCCTCAGAGGCCTCAGCCTCTTCCAGAAAATAAAACAGGACAGGGAGCATGATTTCCAGTCCAGCCTCTCTTCATGGGATCCACAATTCGTAAGAGCAAAATTCGCCTCGGCTGTCGTTAGCATCACGTTTAGCTATGAAACATCAAAGTTTGCCTAATATAAGAAGCAGTTACTGAAATTAGTAAAGACCAAGAGGTTTGCACGGAGCAAACTGCAAACGTGAGAAGTGGCCACACGCAGAGGAGGTCAGGCCTGAGGCTGGGGAAAGGGTAATTAAAAAAAGAATACTCATCTACTCTTTTGGAGTCGTGACATTAAGCACCCTTGGAGTCAAGGGAAGGCCAGGAAGCACTAAGCCACAGGAGGAGGTTTTGTGCCTGTCAGGTCTCTGTGTTTTGCTTGGACAGGAATGTAAACATTGCCTTGCTCAGTGCTCTCCAGAACTAGAGTTTCAGCATGAAGAAAACTTCTGTGTCGGCACTGCAGTCAGTCTGGGGCTTGGGCTGGGATGTAAACGTGGCGGGAGAAGCGATATCTGTGCAAACTGCCTTGGCCACACTGCAGGCTCCCTCAGGGTTCCCTCTCTCCTCGATGGGGCTCCCCCCGAGCTGCCCCAGGCTCTGCAGCCTCTGCCTCTCCTGGGCCTGCTTGGCCCTGTTGGCGATGTACCGCACTCGGCTCTGGCTGCGCGACGACGACCTGCGCAGGAGCCCCAGGCTCTCCCCTTCCTCCTCAGACTCAGCTGGGTCAAGGCTGATGGGGGAAGTGATATCGTTTTCCTGCTGGAAGGCTGTCAGCTTCTTCAGCTGCTCAGTCAGCTGGTCCTGGGGTCTGGCCGGGGCCCTGAGCCCCGCGGAGCGGCGCTGCTCCCGCATCGAGCGCGTGACGAAGCTGCGGCTGATGCTGCGGTATTTGCTCTCGAAAGTGCACACGATGTCATCAGAGGTGAGGTCCCCAAGGCTTTTGGACTTCGTCTGGTTATTCCCAAGCGTATCGTGTGCTTTGGATTTGTGAGAGGACTGCCTGAGGCTCTCCATGTACAGCCTGCTCCAGGTGTGCCTCCGAGGGATGGACGAGAAGGCGTCCTGAGGGGCCCTGGCCAGGGGCCGCGGGCACAGCTCATCTGCTGGCAGCTGGCCTGACCTCAGGTTGGGGTTGGATTTGCTCTTGCTCACCATTGGCATCTCGTTGCTGCAGGTTGTGGCAGACCGTGGGCGCATTCCCCTCCTGATGGCGACGGGCTCGAAGCCGTCGTGCCGGACGCCGAGGTCGGGGAGGCTCTTGCGAGCTAGGTTGGGGAGGGAGAGGTCTATCACAGTGTCGTTGGAGGACATGCTGGAAGAGGAGGACATGCTGTCACGGTGACTGCCACAATCTAGCTTGCTCCAGATCCTGTCATTGACAGTGGCATCAAAGTACACTTCTGCTGCCGGGGACAGGCTGCTCGGGGTTCTGGTTAAGGCTGAGGAGTCTGACGTCTTCAGTCCTTCGCTTTTGGCCCTTCTTGCCAACACGTAAGAGCTCGGCTGAGAAAGAGGAACAGGTGGAGCCTGTGCTTTCTGGAGAGTGTCTGGAGGCAAAGCTGCCTGTGTGCTGTGGGTCACCTTGTTCTGCTGTGGTGGAACAGCTGCTGCACCCAGTGTTTGCCCTTTGGATTCAGAGGTGCCTTTCGTGTCCGTTGATACCTGACCTGCTTGGTCCTTTCGCCTCTGGCCGTTTCCAACAGGTTGGCCAGCACTGTGATCTGCTGCCATGACCAGCCTGGCTTTTGGGGGATGTGCTGCCAACCCACACTGATCTCCAGCTCTGCTGCACACCTGTGCCCAGCCATTTGCTTCTTTGAGACGTCCTGCCATGCTTGTCCTCTCATCTTCTTGGACTGCTAAGCTTGTGTCAGCCGCTCTTGGGACAACCTGCGCTTGGTCTTCTGCAGCCACGTTTGTTCTCTGTTCTCTGGTGAGTGGAGGCTCTTGAGGCAGGTTGGATGTGCTGCTTACTTCTGCTGGAGACTCGGTGGAGTGGTCAGACCCTTCTTCAGACTCGCTGCAGGGGGTGGTGGGCAGGGGGAAGAAAAGGCTGGAGTGATGGTGTTCGTTGGCAATGACAGGCTCTTCCGTGATCGTTTCTAGGCTGCATAAAGAAGTGACTGACCTCTGGATTGAGAAATGGCAGGTGTCTGCTTGGGAGACATGGAAACACAGGAGAAAGAAACAAGAAAAAAAGAAACAGGGTTAGTTAGTTCTTACAAACCACAGTTTAGGCTAAGATTTACTCTTTACTTGTTATCATTTTGGTTTAGGGTAGCAGTTGCAAATATTAATCGTGATTCTTAAAATAACTGCTGATTTCACACACTTGGCTAAAGGCAGCAAAACTTTCTGCTCACTGAGTTTTTGCTGCCCCAAGCTCTGTTGTTTGAGGAAATCTCAGGCCATGCACAGCAGCACCATACGATTGCTCTGGTTATCATAGCAAACAACAACAGTACCCAGCAAGCTGTGACCCCTCTAACAAGCTGCCTTTTCTTCCTCTACCATCCACCATCACTTGAATTGCTCTTTTCCTTCCTTCCAGCACTCAAACACATCAGTGTATCAGGTCAGAGTATCAGATCCTAACCAGACCATGTACAACAGTCAGAACTCCAGTGCCCAACAGCAGATGTGACCCCAACGACCAATTACTCAGAAGAGAAGCAGCACAGGACTTGAGGAGCAGATTTGGATGAACACAGTGGAATGTTGGCAATGAGACTTTTGAAAACCAAACAAAAACTTTAAACAGATTTTGTTCTCCTAAAAAAAGCCTTGATCATTTCTTTCTCAGCTCTACACAGATGGATCATGAGCACAGTCCTGGAGAACCACTACAGCCAGCAACTACCTGGGGGAAATGCAATGTTTAACCTGTACTCTAAGTGCCAAAGCAATCATGCCAAAGATCATTCCCCACATCTCCAAACCACGGTGCAGACATGCATTCCAAGCTGACAAAGCACCACTGAGCCACATGGTGACCTCAAGAATACAGGAGCAGTAATTATAGGGCAGGGAACAAACAAAAACCAGGACCACAGGCAACAAAGTGCTCAAAATCAGTGACACTCAGCAGACAGTTACCTTTGACTTGCTTGTCCTTTCAGTTCTTAACTAGAGAGAGAGAGTGTGCATGTAGAATAATGGGACAGAACAGAGGAAAAATCCAGTTA
>NW_008651497.1:34134-38628 GCF_000695815.1 Acanthisitta chloris
GATAACAAATTAGTGCTGAGGGAGGGAAAGGAAACATACAGGAATATTCACACGTGGTTGTAGGATCCTAAGAATTTATGACCAACCAGAGCACTCAATGGAATCCACAAATGGACAGATATTATTACTTTGTCATAGAGAAATAAAAAGCAAGTTTTGTTGTTCAAGAAACGCACTCCACCGGAGTGGGGAATGGAGTCATGGGAAAATTAGTGCTGAGGGAGGGAAAGGAAACATACAGGAATATTCACACGTGGTTGTAGGATCCTAAGAATTTATGACCAACCAGAGCACTCAATGGAATCCACAAATGGACAGATATTATTACTTTGTCATAGAGAAATAAAAAGCAAGTTTTGTTGTTCAAGAAACGCACTCCACCGGAGTGGGGAATGGAGTCATGGGATCATGGAATGGCTTGGGTTGGAAAGGACCTTAAAAAGCATCTGTTTTCAACCCCCTGACATAGACAAGGACACCTTCCCCTAGACCAGGTTATCAGAGGAAGCTGGAGTCCACTTCTCCAGAACTCACTTCTAATGCCATGGAAATAAACCACCTGCACTACCAAAAGATGCCAAGGAACCACGAGGCCTTCCCTTGGGCACCAGGATTTTCAGCCCAGCAGAGCAAGAAGCAGCTGAGTGATGTCCACTGGCCTTTATTGTGTGAGCTGGGAGTGTTGGAAGGGAAGATGTCACAAGTGCCCAGAGACAAAAATCACCATTCCCAACTCTCCCAGATTCTCAGCATCTGGAGGAGTGTGAGGAAGAGTCCAGAGCTGATCACACCAAGGAGCCCTCAATCTCCCCACCCAGACTGGGCCAAGGCACAACACTGGAGAATGCCATGAAGGGAACAACCAGAGGCTATAGCTTCCTGCCTCAGCCTTGGGGCCTTCCCAGCAGCAGAATGTTAATTCTCAAGTGCAGCCACGTTAGGCTAACGGTGCTGGTTTCCTTGGTTTCTTGGCCCATAGCACTGGCCTAGCTGTTTGTGCAAACACAGTGGCTGTCACTGTGGACCAGCAGCATCCAGTCCAAGGCACCATTCCACCATTTTAAAGGTTTGCTGCTCCCATGCTTGGGAAGTCAGATGGATTTAATCAAATTTCAAGCATATCCCAATATTTGTTTAGTGACTGGGGGGGCTGGCAGGGGAGCTGGCACTGCTGATGGGAAATGGTCTCATATGTCACACTACTCAGAGCTTGTGAAAAGCCTAATGCCAATAATTTAGGCATAGAAAGAGTTTTGCTGCTTTGGATTAACTGCGAGTCACGGCAACCAGCAAACTTCTCCCCTCCCACTGTCCTGGCATATTCCTAAAAGCTCAAAGCAAATATTGGAAAAATATGTTTAAAAAAAATGTATTACAAAAATAGGAATATTGTAGACACCCAATCAGATCAAACTGATCAGAGTATCTTGAATTTGCGTGAGGCTTTCAAAGCAGCCCATCCCAGGTGGGCAGTCAGAATGTGTCAGAAGAGAAATTGCATCTTAAGAAGCACCAAAGTCACTTCATTTCTCCTGAAAATGGAACCATCAGTGTCCAAATTCCTTGGACAATTAAAGGGGAGGAGGAAGGACTTGGAGAGAAGTTCTTGGGAGTCATAGCCAAAAGCTGCATTTCTTTACTTCCTCTGTGATTCTGACAGAAAATTCCTGTCAAAAATCTCTTCCCTTCCTGCCAGCTCAGGAGGAAAAAAATCCAGTTTCCTTATTGAAATAAATACTTCAGTTGCCTTTGCTGCTCTTTTCCATCTCTGCAGACACACAGTCCATGGTGCAGATGCAGCCAAGTCACCCCAGTGACCACATACTTATTTCTGCCTTCAAACAACCCTAAAATGCTGCAGCTTTAGCAGCTTTGCTCTAACTGGGAAATGCCAGGAGTGCCCCCAGCCTGGCTGATGTCAGGTACCATCAGATCACATTCTCTGCTGCTGTGGATTATGCAACTGTGCCCTCAGGTCACAGCCAGAGCAGGTATGGAACAGTAAGCACAAAAATGTTTGCATGCTGAGGATTTCCACATTTAGAGGCAGAATGGGCTGATATGGTTATAAAATGTGATCTGCTGAGTAACCCAGAGCAGGCAAGTCCAGTCAGTGATCCCTGAGCTGATGGTAGTGAGTTCTTTGAGAAAGGAACTGGTTTTGTTCTAGCAGAGTGCACATTAGACACCATTCCTGACATGGTTATCCCTCAGTGACACAGCAGGACTGACCACAGCAATATTGTTTGCTGCTATGGGTTTTCCATATTCAATCTCACTTAATGCTCTGGTTTGGATCTTAAAATTCATTTAGTATCATACCACACATCCACTAGGAAAACAAAAAACCCTGAACAAACAACCCAAACATTCATGGACTACTGACAGTGTTACTACTGCAGATGGTTAACTAGGCATGGAAAGGACTAATCTAAACCAGACACGTCTACAAGAAATAAAACAAAAATATTTATGCAGATTTTTTTTCTGTCATTGCCAAAATGAAAAAAACCCACCCCAAAACAGGAGCTCTTGACAGCAAAATAACATAGAGGAGCTTCTAAGTAAGATGCTATGCAGAAGCTGAGACAATGATGTGATCTACAGCGGAGAAGGGTGAAGAAAATCTGGTCTTACCAGTAAAGAAAATAGGGGATTTGCTTCGAATTTCCTCCAATTTTTGAACGAACAAGGCATTCATTTCCCTCTGTAGGGTGCCCACTTGCCTTCGAGAAGGTTCAGACCAGTGCTTGGGGAATTCTGGGCTTCCAAGGCTTTCTAGACTGCTGGAGTTGGAGGATATAGAGCCATTGCTGGCTGCAACCAAGTTGACAGTGCTTCCATACTTGCCACCTGCTTGGCACTGCCAGCGCTGCCGGGAGTGAGCCTTTATTCCGTGACACTTAGAGTCAACACTTTTCTTCCCTGGGGTGACAAAAGGCTGGGTGCTCCTCGGGTCATCAGCAGTTCCAGGGCTGCTGCAAGGCTGCAGATCTGCCTGTGGCCTGGGCTGAGCTCTAACCACCCAAGTTCTCAGCTCTACCCTCTCTTCTCCAGTGATACTGCTATACTGCTCAGGGTGCAGCAGGTCTTTAGCGAGAGGCCTGGCAGGATTCTCACTCCACTGCCCCTCTGGGTCTGGGCTCTCTTTGGAGCCAATCATGCATTTCATGCAGTTGGTGGCCACTCCGATCCTACCGGAGCTGTTGATGGCACAGCGCGCGAAGACGCTTTGCTTCTCGCTCTGCTGCTCCTGCAGCCTCACCCTGTGTGCCCTGGGCAAGGGCTCGCTGAACGCAGCCCCTGCTGGGGCACAGCTTGGGCTTTTGGCTTTTCCAGAACCTTGGGCCTTACCTTTCACCCCCTTGCCATGTCCCTCCCCGGCGGGCGCGGGGGACAGCGCGACGCTCTCGGGCTCCTGCTGGAAGCGAGGCTGGGAGGCAGCGTCCACCTCTGGCTCTTCCCCAGCCCCATCAGAGCTGGGCTCCTTTGTGTCAAAAGCAATTTCAGGGAAGCCTTTCCTGCTCTTCTTCTGGCCCTTGGTGGGTGCGCTGGCCGTGCGTCTCAGGATGTGGCTGCTAAAGGAGTGTTTGCGATGGAGCTGCCCAGCAGCATGACTGTCCAGAGAGGCCTGCTTTGGGCTTCTGAGAAACAGCCCTTTTAGACCTAGAGCTTGTTTGGCCTGCAAGAGAAGTGAGGACATAAAAGGATAAGACACCCTTCATAGAAAATGCAAGTCTCTTCCTCTGGGCACAGGAACTCATGAACTGATCGTTCCCGTACAGAGTCTCCTGCCATTTTCCTATCATCAGCATGAGAACTGAGCCAGAAACGGGTCAGGGATTAGAAATGATAAAAACCACTAACAGCAGCTTTGCAAAAATATCACTGGTTTTTTTTTTTCCCCCCTCAGCTATGTTTTTAGATAAAATTTTCCAGCCTCGCTTATCTCTGCATTTGTCAGTGTTTTCTTACTAGCACTTACAACATTAAACTAGATATGGAAAAGATAAAGCAAAAAAAAAGGAAATACTCTGTCTATAAGGAGCTCACTCTGAAAGCTGAAGTGTTTGTTTCACCCAAAGCCATATGTATTGGAAGTCCATGCTGTGACTGCATTCCTTGGGAACTGCTAGGGAATAAACACTGGGCATAAGAGGGAATATTACTCCAGTCTAAAGGAGATCTACAATTGAACTGAGCACTCTCATCAATAGCAGGTAACTATATGCAGACAAATGACCATCAAATGTTTCAGTTTCTACCTGTGTGATCACATTTTGGCAATTTCCTACCATACAACACTTATCCAAAGAAACTCCTGTATGTTTTCATCACTGAGGAAACACACTACAAACAAGGGAAGTTAGTCAGTGTGGTAAGGCAGTACTTCATTTTCTCCAGTACTTATTTAGGCATTAAACACAGATATTCACCACGATGAATCTCCCACCATCATACAACTGATTGACATTGCAGTGGAATAGAGTTTCA
>NW_008651497.1:38638-45904 GCF_000695815.1 Acanthisitta chloris
TTCCAGGTGTCCAACCTTTACAGCACAGGCTGATGCCTGACAGTGTTGGTTTGCTCTGTGCTTGGAGTCTCATGCACAGATTCCCTTCTAATCTACTTCTCCTTTGTTGTCTTTATTTCCCAGTTAGCTCAGACTCTCTTTAGGAGCTGCAGCATAAGGAATAATTAAAACCAGAATCCCTCGATGCCCTGCCCAACCTGCCACGTGGGATCAAGGTCTATTTGGGTGACACAAAGCCCAGTGAAAGCACTCAGAATATCACTTTTATCCTTGACTAAGGTTTAGTTACCACATGCCAAATCCAGTGTGAGGAGGGCATGATTTAAGAGACCCAAAGTGGCATTAGGATAAGATAAAGAGGTTAGGGATTGATTTTTTTTCCCCATACAAGGCATAGAAATTGCCATTTAAATGTTGGTAAACCTTCTGTGAGAGTCAGACCCTGCTTGGATTGCTGTGAGACAAGTTGGCAAGTACATGAATTTATTGCTATAAAACATAAACAACAGAAATAATTGCAAAAACCCAGAAAATAATCGTCATACAAACACACACCCCAATAATATCCACCCAAAAGGAAAGAAAAGCATGGATGGAATGGTGAAGTGCAGGGCCCTGGGTGTCATTCTGGCTTGCTTGGTGAAGCTGGACACTACTGCTTGAATCAATGGAGTGATTCAAGGACCCAAAGGCAAATTTGGTTAACTTAGAGGGGGGGAAATGTTTTAAAAGAAGGAAAAAAAAATCAAAGAGAGCAGTTTTGAGGGAGATCCAGGACATGTGCTTTCAGCTCCCAGCCCAGCTCTGACAGGGCAGCTCCATTCTCTAAAGCCACTTGAAAGCAGCACAAGAGGCTTTCCCACAATTTAGCAAACGATTCACTGTGAATGTCCTTTCCCATGTGAAAGGAGGGATTGAGTTATAGCCCCCCAGAGAAAAGGCAGGACAGGGAGGGACTAAAAGAAGCAAGAGAGGGAGGCTATGGAAGGATAAATCCTGGATCTGCTTCACACAGGGAGAGCTCTCTGGCTACCAATGGCCCAACAGAACCGACCAAGTCAAATGTCACAATTCATGGTCCATGAGTTGAATAGCTTGAAAATGCTAATAAGGAAACATTGATGCTAATGAAGCTACCAATTAGAGGCATGCAGGTGTGTGGTGGTGGTCACTTCACCTCCCTGAGACAGGAGGAGGTACCTTCAAGGCGTCTAAAAACGCTCTGCTTCTAAAAGGAGACTTTTTTGACATAGAGAAGCCCACTGAAATCACAAACAGACAGAGCAAAGGCAAAATAACAGTGAGGGAGGGTCTCAGAGATAGGCACGTCTAGAAAACCACAAGAAATTCTGCAATACATGAACAGACCACAGAAGAGACAGAAACAGAGAAAAGCCTCTCCAGGAAACAGAGCAATCAGAAAGAGATTTCACACACGAGTCAAGGTGAAAAGAAATCTAAGACTCTGTTAGGGACATCAAGCTGCTGAGCAGGTGGGATCTCTACAGTTATAGAAAAGCCCCAAAAGGTTAACATTTGCTTTAGAATCTCAGTATGGTGAAAGCAGGCTAATAACTGGGGTGATTTTTCTGCCCATAATTAATAGAGGGAAGCAGAGAAATAATTCTAGCTTGGCTAGAACTCTGTTAACTGAAAATCAAAGCAGAAAGTGATTCAGAGAGACCAAACCAGAAAAAGCTCTGTAGTATTTTCTCCATATTTTCAGTAGTTTCTATTAAAAATTATAAATTAAAGAGAAAAAAAAACCCCACATCCAAGGTTTCCTCCCAAATCCCTACACACTAATTACACCAGTGCACAGCACCAGCTTCTCAGCACCAGAGAACCAGAGACTGCAGAGATAATGAGAAGCAATAAGGGATGTACAGGAAAAGGGACTAATCAAAAAACAAATCAGTGCAGTAGATTGGAAGCTGGTGGATGAGGACAGGGAGGAGACACTGCGATGCACAAGGGACTTTGAGTTGTTTAAAGCCTCTGATGTCCTCAAACCAACTGCCAGAGTTTATCTGGGCACGTTGCCCTGCTGCAAATTATGACTCTCACCAGCCAGTTCCTCATGGAGAAGCCACTAAGAGCAAATAATCGTGAAAGGCTAGGTGAATAGGAATTAAGGGAGAGAGAATACCTTGCAGTATTGCCAAATATTTGGGTTGAAAACACTTAAAACATTCACAAAGGCTACGAATATTTTCCCTTTCCTGAAACACTTCTGTCGAGAGCAGCGACTTGGAAGCTGATGGAGCTAACTAATCAGGGATTGAAAAATCTCAGCTGGTTTCCTTGCAGGAATTGCTCTGATTCCCCTTGGAGGAGGCACTGGGGAGCTGCCAGGCTGATCAATGCCTCCTCCCTCTGTCGCTGTGCTGACACTGCAGACTCCTCACTCTGTCACTGCCACAAACTGGCTCTGGGTGCTCAGGGCACTGCAGGATTCTTTGCTGCCTCAATTTCCTTGGCATTAATATCACAGAAGGCACTAAATCCTGTGCACTGCGAGGACAGAAGCTACCTCGGTTTTAGCTGGCCTAGGAAATGTTTGGAGTTAGAGCTTTGCTATCAGCTCAGAGTTATTCCTGGGAATTTAGATGTCACAGCCTGAGAGTTGGATTTTTCCTGCAGACTCTTACTAACAGACAAGCAGTGAAAACATGCCCAACACCACTATCACAGGGATCACCTTTCCTCTGCATTTTAAGTGTCACTATGGAAAAAGAAAAACCCAAAGCAAATAACCCAGAAAAATTTAATTAAGACAGAGCCTTTACAGCACCAGCTTTGCAGGCAATAAGCACTCAGGGTTCAGGTGCATAACCTTTGGTTCAGCAAGGTGCACTGACAGGGCTGGACACAATCACACTTATTTATACAAACACGTATAAGTCACATCCCCTTGTGGCAACTGTGGTGCTGTAAAAAAATAACCTCCCCTCACCTCCTTCCTCAAAAAGACACTGCAAGAATCTCTTTTATAACTTTCCCTGTGATTTGCCTTTACCTCCATGGATATTCAGAAAGATTTCAGGCTACCTGACAAGCACAGAGGTGAATTTTGCTCTAAGTGAACAATGTGCTGGTTTGGACTGTGCTGGTGTGGTACAGACTCCTGTCAGCTCCTTGATGTGTGCAAGGTGTGCTGCACCTCCCCAGAGGCACTCACCTTACCACTGATGTCATTAATAGCCACGTGCACAAAGATGGAAGCCTCTTCTATACCCTCCAGGTACACGTGTCTGTAACCTGAAACAGAGTGAACAGAGCTGGCACAGGGGACAGGAAGAGCAGCTAGAGCCCAAACTCCAGTCTCTGGTTTGAGCTAGGAACTGCTGCAGCAGAGACAGACACACCTTCATTTTCATTTATCATGGCAAAAAGTCCCAGCCAGCTGGTCTGGGATTCCACCATCTCCCCTACCTGGCATCATACTGCTGAATGCTATTGTCCTCTGCCCAATGAAGTCCCTCCCGATCGGGTCGTGGTCCCACACGAGGAACCGAATCAGTGCAATCTCTGGCATGTGGACTGTGAACACCAAGGTTTCCTCCCACATTGGGTTAAAACCTTGGAGAGAAGAAGTCAGCTTTTAGGTGTTTCATTCACACAAAGCAAGAAGAAGATCTTTCAGCCATAAAAACCCTAAACCCCAAGATAATCTTACCATTATCATCCACTACCCTGGTTTGTTCCTTGAAGCAATCAACAGGTAAGCCTATAACTTCTACTTCAACAAATGGATCTATGATCTGGAAAACAAAGTTACAAATATTGAAAAGAGTGACAAGGATGAAATCCCAACACAGAGATCATACAGTGTGAGCAATGTAAGTTATTGTCTTAGGAACTATTGGTCCTGAGCCTTTCTGTGATGGATTATTATGCAGATAAGATCTCTCTCCCTTCTATTTTCCTCCTGTATGCACTGTGTTGAGAATTATAGGAAAGACATCAAATCATTGTTGTGATGCTTAAAAGTGAAGAAAACCACCTAAAGATGCAGGATGGTAATCATCTAATTGGTTCATGTTCTGTGTCTCCTGACAGATAATTGCAGGAAGTGAAATCTTCATCCTTAGCCCAGAAAATGTGGAACTATTCCTTGTGCAACACACAAGAACAATCACCCATTGTCACATACCTCTCCTCTGTCTCCCAGCATGGAATCACGTGGTTTGGGGAGTTGCTGACCACTGATAATTCTTAGAACCAACTGTTTCTTCAACTGACCAGGCAGAGGGTCTTCAGAATTTGGGTTAAAGACACCTGTGGGAATGAGAAGCCACAGTAATGTGAAAGAGGTGCAACTGGAGGGATGACTTTAGTTGTAGATACCTTCTGGTTCGCTTGTTTCCAGCATCAGAAATGCATTTTTAAACAAACCATACTAAGGACCCACTCCCGTTCTTCTCATGCAATAAGTCATCCATGGATTTTTGCTCATTTTTCTTACCTTGACACATGCAGTTTGGTTTGAGGACATAGCCACAATTGCCATTGGCACTGAATTTGGCCCTGTTCAGCTGCAGCATTCTCCCCTCTGACTGGTAGTTTAGTGCAACTATGTAAAAGAAAACACATTTCAGATTCAGATTTGACTTACTGGATGCAAAACCTCAAACGTTTCACGCAGAAGAATTCTCTTGCGTAACATAAATCACATCTCCAGGGAGAGAAGCTCTCCAAGAGAGTCTGAACACCAAAGTCCTTTGCATTTGAGTTCATTTATACCCATTTATCAGACAACTCCTTGCATGTAGGACACATTTGAGGCAGTCTATGCAGGTAACACCAGAGATGGCAACAAGGAGGACTCAGCGGTCCACAAAGTTGGGTGAGCAGAGAGCTCAGGGTGCTCTAAGGGTCATTCCAGAGCTCCTGCTCAACATGCCCCCAAAAGAGGAGCAAGGCAAAGCAGTTCCCTGCTGCTCACCCAGCTGACAGCCAGCATTCCAGAAGGGCTGGGGGTTGTAGTTGCTGGAGTCCACGCGGTAGGACGAGGGGTAGATCCGCGACAGCTGGTGCTGGTTGAAGCGCAGGTACTGTGCTGGTTTCTGCTGCAGGATCTGGTGGGCCTTAGTCTCACTGAAAGAGGAGACCTGCCAGCTGGAAGAGACTGCAGAGGACACAGGAGATCAGAGCTGAGCTGCTCATCTATTTATTTATCACCTAGATAAAGATTCAACCCCACACAGCACCAGCCCCTTAGCACACCAAGCATGGCTGGAATTCATCTCCCTCAGAGGGAACTGTGCTTTGCTTGTATTACAGCCAAGCACTGAGCTCACTGGAGGAGTTAGGGTTGGGAAAATGGAGCTGAAGGTGATAAAAGACCCAAGTCTTCGTTAAGGAGTCCTCCTTTAATAAGATAATATGAACATAAACCTTTCAATTTCTTTATGTAGCAACTCTTTTTTCAGCAGAAATTTAGCTCAACCTACTTTCAGTTTCAACGTCGTGGATGCCAACAGACTTTGTGTATTTCACCAGGTCAGACAGGGCCCTGGACAGCTTCATTGTCTTCTTCTGTCGGTTCGTCCTAGAAAGGGAAGACTAATTAATTTCCCATTAATAAAGGGGCAAATATTACCTTTCATACTTAAAAGAAATAGAGAGAGAGATATATATGAGATAGCAAGAGCTCAAAACACAAAGGATCCACTGTGCTTTGCTGATTGCTCTGAGCTGCACCAAGAGAGGATTGTGATGACTTTGGGGCAGACATTGGATCTACCCTCACACCAGATTCCTGTCCACACAGCAAAGTGGCATCTAGACCTGGTGGAAACCTATTTGGTGGGTGCATTTATGTAGATATCTGGTTTAGAAACAAGATTTTTTCAGATGCCTCATTAACAAACCTGCTGTAATGCACAGAGCTCCTGGCTACATTCCCTTGGGAATCCGAATCGTCTTCGCCCTCGTCCAGACTTGATGTTTTTTTCAATTTGCTTCCTTTTTTCTGTGCCAGAAGGAAATAAAACCATAATATCAGAATCCTGTGATCAACGTTTGAGCAGCTGGAGACAGTTCTGCTTTGTTATGCCATGGAGTGTGTGGCTTACAGAAAATTGGGAGTGACAGTTCTTGTAACACTCAGAGCTGCAGCACAGGGGGAAAACTCAGCCCAGGGTCTGAGCCTTGTTGGAAAGGAGGCACAAATCCTCAGAGAAAAGGTGCAGATGCATTTTTATGTGTTTCAATTAGATCTTGGATGCTTTCAGGCCTTCATGTAAATTGAACCTGTGAGTTATGCACAATGCTAAGCAGCTCCCTAGCCTGTGTGTGCAGTGAGCAGCCTGAGCAAGGTGCTGCAGACAAGGCAGCTATGCTATTCCTCTCCTCCACTGTGTGCAAAGAAAAAAAAACCTCCAAGAATGCAATGTTTGGTGCAGAACTGATCTGCTGAGTGGCTCACCTTGCGCTTAGAGAAGCTTCCCATCAGGGACCTGCTGTGCCTTTTGCTGGAGCTGAAATCTTCCCCAGACTCCACATCATCCTCAAGTTTACTCTGAAACAACCAAGGAGAGAATAACATAGCAGACCAAAGAGAGAGCCAGAGGCAGAGTGTTTGAGCAGCAGCAGAAATGTGGTGGCTTTGTAGCACAAACTGCTCTGGGTAACCCCTGTGCCAGAGGATTCTGGAAGTCCTGGCCCTGTAGTGACTTTTACAGGAATAACTGTCTGACACATCATGCAAATCACTGGGTTTAAAGCACATACAAAACTCATGCCAATTGGAAAGTTGATTTTTAGTTCTCATCCCTGTTAGTTTTAATCCCTGGTTATTACACCTGCTTATTATTGGCAGATCTCCCTTGTTTTTCATTTAGCATGGAATAATCTTCCAAAGCTTTTTGTGGCTCATTACAAAGTCTGAAATGACAATGCCTCAGGTTGGTGAAGAGTGGGCTGAGCACACTTTTATAAATTAGCATTAATGTAAAATTAAAATACAAATGTAAATGCATAAAATAGAGCTGAGGAAAAAAGCCCAACACTCATATGCACTTCTCGTGATGGAATATCAAAGTCTTTCTGCTGAAAAGTCATTCCAAGTGTACATTTCATGCTCCAATTGCTGTGTGAGCAAGGAAAAAAGTTTGTGTGGCTGACAGTGCTGCTCACCTGGCACCATCAGCAGCTGCATCAGTTCAGCCACGAAGCTGAGCTCAGTAATATGTGATGGATTCAGTAAGGACAACAAAACATATTCACCTTCTTACTCTCAGATTTCAGCCCAGCCTTTCC
>NW_008651497.1:45919-49145 GCF_000695815.1 Acanthisitta chloris
TTTGGATCCTCACAGTCACGGATTTTGGATTCTTTTATCAGTGAGTCAAGTTTTTTCTTGGCTATGTTCTCCACTCTTTTCCTGTTCGCAGATGCCTACGAATGAACCAGAATCATTAAACCAGGGAGTGATGAAAACAGACTTCATAATTCCAGCCAGGATTAATGCAAACAGCTACAGTGAAATCATGAGAGAGCAAAACTAATTAAAACAGGCCTAATTAAAGCAAGACTGACCCTTAGCAGAGCTGCTCAGGTGTCTGTTACGAGCCAAGCAAGTGCTAACACAGGAACAGTTAGTACTGAGTGAGTCCCCAGGCTGAAGTGCATTAATACATGCTGTGTTTGGCACTACCTATTTGGGGGAAAATCTGATCTATTCCATCATGCTGTTCACTAAGCCATTCCTCATAGACATGGAATGTTCACAGGCTGTGCTAAGGTTGACTCTGTGGCCACAAGAGGTGCAAGATCTACTGGATGGAATGGGAGATGCTTTAGAATCTTGATTCCCCATGTCTGTACATCATGGCCCTGTGAAGAACTGGGGGAATAAAACCAGAAATAGGAACCCAGAGCTTTTAAGGGGAGACAGATTGTGTTTTCTCAGTAGGCCAAATGAATTCCCAGTCCCATTTGTCATGAAACAAGCTCTGATTTTCTGAGCTCTTCAAAATTTGGTTTGGAAAGCAAACCAGGTGTGGCAAATCTCAGCTTTAAGCATCAGTAAACCTCACAGACTGTTAGTTTACTAAGACAATGCTGCAAAATATTGCAAAGTGATATGCTAAAATGTTGTAACTCCTAAAAATCAAAGAAATTATGTCTCTCCTTTGGTAGACTTATTGACAAAGAAGTTTCTCTTTCAGGTTGAGATGAAAAGGATCAAATCCATAACACAAAACAGGGAAACAGCCTGAGGGAGAGAGGGCTGAGAATGCAATCTCTCTCCAAGGCAATCTGCTCCGTTATTAAATGGTTTTGCTGGGTATTTGATATTGATTCTGTGAGGTGCAATGGAACTTACCAGAAGATTAAAGTGACAAAAAGAATTAACTTTTAAAAAGGCTGAAGAAATAAGGCATTTTCAAATTGGAGCAAGCAGATATTAATATATTCTCCCTCTTTAACACATCCTCACAGTAAAAATCAACTAAGAACAAGAACATCACAGTGCAATAAAGAATCAGGAGATATTTAAAATTCCATTGGATTTAAAATTCCAAACGTGAAGCATAACACCAAGACTGATGCTGCCCAGTGTGTGCTTCTGTCAGCTCTGTCCCCAGGAAGGTTTAGAACCTAAAACACTTGGGATGAATCCCAAGGATTAGACCACATCCACATTCCAGGGAAATCAGGCAAGTTTCTTCTCACTGGGATGGGAAGCCTTGAAGTACATTTACATTCAAACAGTCATTTCACTTACATCTCCATTCATTAGTTTACAGTCATCATCAATCTCATCAGCACTGTCCTCATCAGAAACTTCTCCTTCCTCTGCGTCATCACTGATGTTGGCTGGAAGTTTCTTCCCCTAGGAGATAAAATTATCCCACAGGTTAACACGCAGCTCTTGCCATCACACATTTAAAATACAATTATTCAAAGCATGCAATCAGCTTCTTATTGATTGAGGAGACATTTGTGCAGAACCTGAAGGTTCTCAAAGAATTCTCTCTGCAAAATGGTTAAAGTTAGAACCTAAGTGATTGCCATGCAGAAATCATCATCCCCACCAACAAAAGGAGGGAGGGAACAAACAGAGAAGGTGTTTACCTTAACCAGTATCTTTCCTTTCAGACTTGCTGGCGAAGGGAGTTTTGTGGAATCATCACTGTGCACAGAAGACAGGTCCAGTTTGTCCCCCAGAATTTCTATGAGATACTGAGCCATCTTCTTCTGCTGAACAATACTGCAGTGGTTCTCAATGGACAAGATCACAGGGTACCTGGCACAGACATAGCAAGTGTCATCAGCTGCAAACTTAGCTTTGATGGCATGGACAGGATAAGGGTTATTGCTGTCTGAGCATTCCTGTCACAGGCACCACCAGCAGTGACACCACAGGGGTCAGATAAACCACTGTGGGCACAGGGCTGATATCTCACTGCTCAGCCCAAACTGAACCATCCATTTTTGACAGGCACAGGATAATTAAACTCCTGCAATCTGACTTGATGCTTTGCCTTTTCCAGAGCACACTTATCACCTTCCTGCACTTACTCAGTCCTCACCTCCACTCCCTACCAGAGATTCTGACAAGTCATTCGTAAGGAAAACCCAAATAGTCAGTGCCTTCAGCTCACCTCTCACAGGTACAAGCAAATAAAAGCTGCAAGAACCAAAAAGATCCCCAAAGGGGCTTTGTCTTCACCTTCTCACTTCCAACACCCAAGTGCTAAACCTGATGTGTCAGTTCTTCCCTGAACACTTCTCTAACTAGCAGCAGAGCAGTGTCATACACCCCAGCCTGTAGCTAAAGCCTCTGCTACCAAGACAGTAAGTGTTAGTTCTAGATTTAATTTTATTGTTGCCATTTATTGTTGATTCTCCAGCTGAGGCCAAGGAGCAGCAACATCTGCATGTTTGAAAGGCACCAAGATTTGTGAAACATCCACTCCAGTGTGGTTGGTGCCGTGTAAAACCACACTGAAGATGGATTTCTGTGCAGAGATGATGCATTTTTAGCGTGAGCACAAAAGCCTCACAGTGCAGTTTTGTAGGCTGAATTATCAGGGATTTGTTAATTAAGAACTAATTATGTCTATCCTGACATCTGGCCCTCATTAGCTCCACATCAGGAAGAACTAGGCTTTCAGCCAGACAATGCCTGCAGGACTAAACTTCCCCAGTCGATGACGTGGTCCCAGTTACCCTTTCTGAAATGACTTTAAGGTCTGAGCAGTTCCAGCAGCACTGCCATGTACAGTGCTGGGCAGCTTTGCTTTGATTCCTCTGCCATGCCTGCAGTCAGACTGCAAAAATTTCAGGCTCATAATGACTTTCCCTGGGCTGAAAGTTTGGTGCAGGTTTAGCTCAGTTCATAAAAGCAGATGTGCTGCTTTGGGAAGATACTGGGGAATTTTTACAGAGATAAAGTCATTTATCTTTAAACAAAAGATGGGTTGGCAGACACATTTTGTCCCTCAGGAGGAGGATGGTAACTGCCAAGGTGTATGAAACCTCCCACGTACAATGCTCTGATTTCCTCAGCACTGTACCTG
>NW_008651497.1:49165-51740 GCF_000695815.1 Acanthisitta chloris
CTGCTTTCTCCACAACTGGGCTACTGTCTCTTTGAATTCCTTTGCTGCCTGACTTGCTTCCTATCCCTGGAGCAGCCAAGTGTAACCTTGGCAGAACTGAAGTACTTCCAGGGAGATATGTGGTTAAACTGTCAGCCCTTCACTAAAAACATTCACTGGCAAAACACATTGGTCCTCTGCTCCTCTAAAAGGGGTAAAGCCAACCCACAGCTCTGTACACAATGCCCCTACTCAGTTTTGCCTTGCTATTTCCTTCTGAAGGCTTTGCCTCCCAGAAAACAATTCTGAATCCTGTCTGGAATTCTGCTCCATGCAGGGTTAGGCCTTCATTCACTGCCTGGGCAGGTTTGCCAGGGAACACTCCCAGTCACAGTCCTGAGCCCCAGAAGTTGGCAGAGAGGATACTTACTCATTCTTGATAAAGGCATATTTGTTGATAGTTTCAATCACATCTTTGAAGAGGATTTTGGAAGTCAAAGTGTACCCATGGTGGACAATCGGTTCACCGTCAGGCCCATCCCAGCAGTCAACTGTAGGACAGAAACAATGACAATCAGACAAGGAACATCTGGAGCTTTTCCCTCAGTGCCTACGACACTACTCTGCAAAGGGCTTTTTTTCCTTGCTCAAGAAATTTTGCTCATTACAGCAACATTATTTTATTGTCCTTTATGAAGGCAAGACACCATTTTCCATGGCTTTTTGCCCTACCCAATTACCATATCTTCTACAGAAGTCATGAGTCTTCCTTTACAGAGGAGAAACAAAACTATGGAGCTGCTGCTAATTCCTGTTTGCTCTTTACCTTCTACACAGCGACAGCCAGACTGTAGCACCCATGCATACATGTCCACCCTAGACTGGGACATCAGCTGATCTCCCATGAGGTAGGTATTGTGTGAAGAGGTAATGAAATAGTGACTCAAAGGGTAGCTCATGTCCTGGTTCACTTGGTAGTGTTCTGGGTTGAAGATGTCTCCTGACGGACTCCGCATGTAGTTGGTGAAACCTGTAAACAAACAATACCGTAAGTAACCCAGTTTTGTCCTTTTTCTTGTTCCAACCTTCCTAAAAATGCATCCCTACATTCACCAACACTTTCATGGACATGTAAGACAAAAACCAGCACCACTGCATCCCACCTGTCACCATGACTGAGTGCAAATATTGCTTTCAAGAAGCTTCTGGATGCTTTGTACATTTCCTTGCTTGGCCTTTCCTGATAAAAATATGTCTAATTCAATCCCAACCTTTTAGGCTTCTAATTTGCATCAAAAGATTCTGCTGGGACGTTGTCACATGTCACATAAAAGCCTGCAGAAATCTGCAGTCACATCCTGTTGTAAGATCTATGGTATCACAGTGCCCAGAGACAGTTTCTGGTGGCCCAACACAGTCTGAGACAAGGGAGAGAGTCTTCTCCCCTCTCCTCCTCCTGAAAATACCAGAAGAATGTCAACCCACATTGGCTTGCACCAGCAGCACTGCCTAGTTTGGATGTGACACTGATGCACAAACACTCACGTGGTGGGGAGATCTGCACTCCTGCATTAATGTCACTTGAGGGACTGAAGTTCACTCCAGACTTGACACTGTCAGTTCTCTGTGGGGATTTCAGTGATGCTACCATTAGAACTCATTGTCCCAGGTGGTGAGATGATTCCAAGTCCTGCAAGCATCATCTCCTGGACCATTTCTGCATTGCAATTCCCCCTCTTGCTCAGAAGCAAAGTTTTAGCCTGTTATGGTTTTATCTTTGTGTGAAATTGCTGCTCTCAGACCTCCAGTAAACATTTCTGCACTTCCCCAATTCAGACTAACAAACACTGTAACTTCCATTTCAAGTGCCCCCAAATTGTTTTCATTCTCCACCCAGGACAGACTCAGACTCCCATCACAACTTGGCTCTGCTGACAGTGATGATGCCTTTATTCGATAAGTCTCTGCTTTGAGACTTCTGATTCTCCTGACATTTCCCTCATTCCATAAATAAAACAGTGTAAAAATCCTGTCAAACTTCTAAAGGTTTTAACACACTTTCTTTGTCTGTGACAACACAAAATGTCACCTTATGATGGCTTTTCTGGGCTATACATTTTGTGTTGATGAAAGTTTTATTAAAGGAAAAGAGCTGATAAATACAAAGGAGCAGCCCAAACTCTTTGAATAATACACCAGGACACAGTGCTGGGGAATTCAGCCCAGCTGAATATTTGAGTCTCTTGAGGCACATGTCACGGTCAACCAGCAAAGCAGTGACAGAGCCAGAGTGAAAACAAAAGACTAACCAAGTCAGAGCAGCTACTAGGGAGAATGGACAGAGCCCAGAGTGTGTCAGCAAACACACAGCCAATCACTCATGGCACATTGATCATTTCTGCTTACTACAAACCCATCAGCTGCTACAAGATTAATTCCACCCAGCACTGCTGGGACCACACTATTGTTTGCTTTAAGCACTTGCTGAAACACAATATCACAACTGTCACAATGAGTTGACACCAAGGGGATCCACCAGCCCTAGGATGAAGACCCTGTGGGCAGTGTGTCCTGTGGATCTCAGTGTGTGGAGCTC
>NW_008651498.1:0-22440 GCF_000695815.1 Acanthisitta chloris
TATTTTTTAACATAAAACAAAGCCAAGGCCAATACTCTTTATACTACTAAGTGCTTATTATCAGATAAATAAAAGAGATGTTGCCAAAATATTTTATGTAGCTTTGTCTGGGTTGAACTTGTTTATAATAATGACAGTACCTTTACATATAAAACTATAAAAAAACTCAGCAAAAATATCAAGTACCAGATGTCTTTCAGATTTCAAGAGCAGAAAACTTTAAAACTCTTTCGTTAAACACTGTTTCAGAGCAATGTGCATATAATCTTTGATCCAGTTACTAAAATATTGAAATTATATTTTGCTAAAGAGCTTTTCTTTATAAAAAAATTAAAAAAACAAAATTGAAAATTACAATTCCATATATAAAAGGAGAGTGAAAAATGTAGACCTTTTACTTTCACACTAATGGAGCTGAAGTGATGACACAGATATGATTCAGTAACTGACTGCAAAGACTTTATACAGATAACAAGCACATTGTAATGTACCTGGTCCAATCAAACTGACTGAGGAAACCTAACCTCTGCCTACCAACAAAGAGATTATGTATTAGACTATCTTGACATCCCGCCCAGTTCCTTGCACAGTTAGTTCAAGGACCACGAGGCAGGTAGTGGCTGTCGGAAAGACACAGGATTAATCTGGGTTATAGTAGATTTTAAGTCGTTGTGACCATCTCAAACTTTTGGGGACTAATATTTTAATGACAAATGCTACTCATTTGTAAAACATTACAATGCTTTATTGCACCTCAAATGCCAAAGTAATCATTTGGCACGGGAATGAAAACACTAGCAAGTATGGAAAGTGTAGTACCTGACAAAAACTCTGTTTGAAATTTTTAATGATGTATTTTCACCAATATGTAAGTATCTGTTGGATACGTTGCCCCGATCATTATCATAGGCAAGTGTCATTCTGTTTATTCAGGAAGTGATTAACAGGAAAGGGTTAAAAAAGATCACTACGTGGTAGGACTCATGGTATCCCATATCACTATACTGTTAACTATCATACCCAGTGTGACATTACAGCCATGAAAATAGGCTGTAAACTTCATCATGAGACGAAAATTGGTAACTCACACCTTTTATGCACAACACATGTACTCAGATGCAACATAATGTGCCAGCATGATACACTGTCACCAGGTAAACACAGGCTGCTGAAAAGCCCTTCTGCTGTTTATGTGGGGGCATTCTGGAATCTGGCCTA
This sequence comes from Acanthisitta chloris, assembly GCF_000695815.1. NCBI lineage: Eukaryota > Metazoa > Chordata > Aves > Passeriformes > Acanthisittidae > Acanthisitta > Acanthisitta chloris. Next base: position 1,219 of record NW_008651498.1, read on the forward strand.
ATGCAAATCACAAAAATTAGGAAAGATTGCTGATTTGGAATTAGGTTTTTACAGGATCCTTCACTTTGTTCAAGTTCACTATGTGTAAGCACCAATTGGGTCACAGCTGACAAATGGAAATATTTGTTCCTGCCTTATAAAACAGAATTACCTAAAAATGTTAGACTAACATATTCAAAAGGATTTTTCCACCAAAGATCCAGATTGAGAAACTTTAATTTTTCACAAACCTTTCCCTAAAAAGCAATGCTAAAAATTGAAAGCTCTCCTCCCCTAACCAAAATAAGGTGGTGTTTTCATTAGGGGAAAAAAGAAAAAGTTAAAAGGACTAATTGCCAAAAAAGCACAAGGAAGAAGAAGAAGAAACATACTGAAATGTTGAGCAACCTCTTTCAGCTGGACAGCAAACTTTCTCTTTGTGATGCACTGCTCAGAAGACTGTTCCTACCTGCTGAATCTTTGGTGTGTTTGGGCTTTTTAAAGAAGATTTTACAATGCCCATTACAGTATTTTCTGATGAGAAAGGAATTTTATTTTAAGTTCAAATTTTGAAATACTCCCAAAACCTGAAAATCCTCTTAATTGTTCTATCCAATGTCATATAAACTGCCTTCTGTTTTGAAATGTCATTATGAGTTGTAAAACCAAGCCAACCAGCATGCAACTCACTTGATTAGAGTGCAATAAAGACATTGAGATTAAAGCTCCCAAGTCAGAAAATGTGGCTACCTATGACTACTTACATAACGCTCGGAGCTTTAGTTGGCATTACCAAGAGCATGCCAGGCAAAATGTGACCCCACTAAACATACTCCACATGTTCATCATTTCCCTCTCATGTCGCAACTCCATATACATTTTTCTTCTCTTTCCTTCCATCTCTACATTTCTTTGCAAGTGCCTATTCCCATGTCCCTCAATTTCTCACTCTCAAGTCTGACTCACTGGTTCATATTAAAAGCGTTAACAAAATATCCCTTAAATTACTCTGAGAGGACATTGCTCGTGCTATGGGATTTAATGCCCTCCTCTGCAAGCAGAAGTGGCAGCTTACCAATATGCTCCTCACTGTGCAATGTACAGATATCCAATGCCAGACTTTAAATTGCTCAACAGCAAGTTTTAAATCATCCTGCCGAGGAGTCTGTAGGGAGACATACCAGTCTTTCTGCAGAGGGAGATCAATGAGCTGTGGAGACATGCTGGCCAGGAATCTCCCTTTCATCTAGATATACACAGTGTGACACACCAGGTGCCAGCTTAACTGCTATTCTTACGGGAATGGGCAACTTCTACATTTGAGAAATGAGTGCATTTTTTTGAGTTTATAGATTATTTTTAATGTGTCAAAGATTTATCGTGGGAGTTAAAGGGTTGAATAAAGTCAGCCAAAAGAAATTCTCAAGCTTAGTGTGATGCAAGATACCAGGGACTTACAGAATTTTACCATTATGCTTATGAACTCTCCTCTGCTGGCATCCCTGACACAGTCAGTCTCTTTTCTGCAACATGCCTCTTCATAAAGGCAAGGGCCAAACTGAGCTTATGAGCAATACATACCTTATATACACACTTATAGGACATCTGTCCCCCTCTCTCTTCCCTTCCCCCTGCTCTATTGTCTAGAAATACAACTAATACAATGTAAATCTTTGCAAAGTTCACTGGTCCTCTGGAACAGCAAACAATCTGAAGAAATGGAAGCACATCCAGAGCTGGAGTGGACAAATGAGTCTTAGCACCTCACCTGTACCCAAAGAAAGGGAAGGTGAAACTGCAGTCCTGCAGATGACTTTCTGCCATATTATTGACATGTTTCTAGTAAGTTCTGAAGCGGCATCTAAGACCCAATGATATTGAAACTAACCTTTGACAGCAATGGAACTTTTCTTTAGAACATAAAAGTACTTAAAGGACTAACCAGTTTTTGCTACTGCAATGAGCCAGGATGTATTTCATGGTCATTAAGAGAAGATGGAGCTGTAGTCTTAAATGTGAATTATTGCTGTCCCTATCAATATGAGATTTTCTGAAAAATAATTGTATTTTTAGAAATGATTCACACATTAGATATTTGATTGCCATCACCAGTAATTGCTTAATTTTTTAAAATTATTTTAATTCATCATAACCTTTCAAGGTTTCCCTCTGTAGGGCTATGCTAGGTGTTGCCTCATGATCAATTTTGTGTTTTAATTCCTAGGACAGTATATATTTTTCTTGTTTCTAGGAAAATGATAGGGTCTGGGCAACAGTTCTGTAGGTCTTTGCTGAATGTGAATAAAAATTAACATAGAATCATCAAATCAACTGGATTGGAAGAGACGTCAAAGATCATCGAGTCCAACCCTACCATCATTACTAGACCATGGCACTAAGTGCCATATCCAGTCTCATTTTGGAAAGCTCCAGGGATGGTGAATCCACCACCTCTCCAGGCAGCCCATTCCAATGCCTGATTACTCTCTCTGTGAAAAAATCACCCTCGGGTTATTGACAGCTCTGAGACTGGTCCTCGCTGCGATCCATCGCATAGCGGATGGATGCACACCGGAGCGCGGCGGAGCAGGTCGAGCTGGGGAGTACTTGTTTAACACCGCAGAGGCACAAAACGAATTCCAAACGCCCTGGATGGTGCCGCACGCGCCGCGGAGGCTGCAGCTCCCGCCCGACCTGCCACACTGTTCCTGTCTCCCATCCTGCTGTCTGTGCATCCAGGCCAGGATGCCATTGGCCTTCTTGCCCAACATACTTCTTGCTCTCACAGAAATGCTAGACTGGAATAGTGCACTAAAGATTAAATACCTTTACCTTAGAAATATAAAGAAACCAGGGCGGGAGTGAAAGAAATATGGAGATTAATGAGAAAAGGGTTAATATATGTATAAGTCAGTTTGTACAAGACACTTCCTCTCACTGCAGGAGTGAAAAAAAAGGTATTTGTAGATTCCCTAAGAACTTTCCTAAGAAGTTGAGAATTTTGTGTAGCTCTTACTGCAGCTGTGTATTATCTATGTATTCAGAGAGCAACATGCATCTCTGGGTGTGCAGCACCTGAAATTCATGTACAGATAATGAGGATGTGGAACAGGAAGCTTGCACAGTTCAAAATCATACTCTTTCTTTTCAAACAACATTGAAAAAATATTAGGGAAAATATGTCAGTTGTTCTAGGCTTTCTTGATGATCAAGCACAAAGTGCAAGTTATACTGACAGTAAACTTTTCAATAATTTTCAAAGTATGAATACAAATTGTAGACTACCAGTGACACATTAACTGCATAATGAAGGACAATGATAACGACAAATATAAAAACTCAAAACATTCCCCATTAAGTTTGCTCATGGCTTTCCTTTTGTTGGTTTGCTTGTGGTTTTTTTTTTTAACTTGCTTAATCAGAAAGGAGTAACACTACTTTGAAAATTTTCACTTAAAAGGGTACATCTTTAGGACAGACATAGCATCAGAAACATCAACCTCCACAAAATATTTTTGAGAACTTTATAAATAACCCAGATATCAATTTCTATTGGAATGCTTTATTTAGCCTTAACTGCAATGTGACTACAAAAAAAACCCAGTACTCTTCAGAAAACCTCTTGGCAGACCTATGCTTTTACTGTAATTTTCAGGTGCATTTTTCTTTTTATTGCTACTGTATTTAACAGTTTATCATGCATTATTTTCTCTACAGCTGGTATTTTCCAGTTCTGCTTTATTTCAAGTGAGAGAACTAAGTGAAAGCGGTAGAAAACTTCAGAAAAATTAATTTGGTTTTAACCTTGCACCATTTTTCTTCCTTCTTCTCATAAGGAAATACAAAGTCTGACACTTCTGTGTTTATTTTTTGCATATAAATGCCTGGCAAACCAATATATGGGTTGAAATGCCAAGTGAAAAGTGTTTAAAATAAGAACTCACTGACTGCTTTCTTTACAACATACACTTTTAATCTATCAGTAACAAAAAGTAGTACCACCTTAGGAAATACCATATTTGAAAAGCCTTTGAGGTAAATTAATGTAAAACAGTGTGACTCATATTTACAGAGACTAAATAAAGAACAGCCTCTATTAAAAGCCCATATGGAAACCAGGATATAAAATTTTCTAGAAACATTGCCCACAGCATAAAAGTTTGTTAAACTAAACACTGAAGTGAAGGGAGAAGAGACAATCCCCCCCCCTCAAACCTACCAGGGGTTGAGAAAGAAAGATGATCAGGCTAAAAGAGAAAGAGGAATAAAGCTATATATAGCATAAAAATACTATTATAAATAAGGTAGTCCTTTATACAGTCTCATTGTATCTATCACTTGATTTTGCCACCAATGAAAAACCACAGAATGTTTCACTGACCATTAGAGTTCTAGTCTGCTCTTCAACTTTAGCAGCAAAAAGCTTTCAAGAATAGCAGCTAAAGAGAAAAATCTAGTGTCTTGAAATAATAATTTGCATTTCAGTGGCAATAGGCAGATTTCTGTCACCTACAGATCTGTCAATGTAGGCTGAGATTTTGAAAACCATCATGTTACACATTCTTGCACCTTTGAGCAACACATTTTTTCATCAAGATTTTTCAACTTTCACTACTGAGACACCTTCATCTCACAGCGTCTTGTTTTTCACTAAGAGAAGCATAAATGTAAAATCAAGAAAAAAGCCTAAAAGACAGCTTCAGATATCAGGTTGAACTATGACTGGAGGCAAAGGACTTTCTGTGTAAAGTCTTTGATAATACAGTTGTTTTGTCAAAGAAGCCTCTTCATTTTCTGGGAAAATAGTATGTCTTACTTGGAAAATCGTCACTCTTAGTGCCAATTTGGCAAAAATATTTTAATTCCCAAAATGCAATGAAGAGAACTTGACTTTGCCAGATCTGACACAGCACTGTGCTAAATATTTCTGAGAGGTGAGCACAAACAAGACAAAGATTTTCAAAGTCTAAACCCTGCCTCACCTGAACAAATAAAATCTATAGAAAGGAAGACTTAAACTTGATTGGACAAATAAAAATTAAAAATCAAATCAAAAATTTTCCTGCGAATTTCAGGATATATAATTTTCAATCTTAATCTCAGTGACTTTCTGGACTGAAATTACAAAGTCCTGTCTGTCCCCCTGGGAAATTCTCCTTCAAACTGTCATCTGTGAGTCCAGGTTTGGATCTCCCTGCTGTTTGGACTTCGCTGCTCCCTCCCTCCTAGAGATCTCCCACTTTCTTTTCCCACTGCAGGCCCTTTCTCACTGTCCTTTCCCTCCCCTGTCACATCTTGCACCTGGAGTAATTTCGTGGTTTATACATGTACAGTTCCTTTCAGGCTAAAAATGACCTCGGGCTAAAAGGGACAAGCTACCAGACAGCTTTTTTTTTCTTCTGCTGCTGCTTCAATACATCCTCTTGGTATACACATACACTGAACTGAGAGTTACATGATTGATTCACAGCCCCATTCTTCCCTTAAGGTTTAGATGTTCAAGAAAAATAGGAGGAAGAGTTTTAGTGCTTATTTAAGTAATGTCTTTTAGTGAAAAATATTTTGCAATGAGAAGCCTCTAAAGGATTTTTGTTGGTTTTAGAAAAATAGCTTAGTATTTTGCAATTAAAAAGTATTTTTTTTAAAATCCAGTTCTATAAAATATACATCATCAAATTAGCCTATATTAGGTATGTAGTTAAATCATTGCATAGGAAACCAAAGTTGGTATTTATCTGTCAATTCAGGTTCAAAGAGAGATACTTAATTATATAAAATTAAGCCAAAAAGTCAGTACAATGAAACAGATCCCTGGAGAGCTGCTGTACCGTGTTAGCATTTGCACCATGCTCTTGCAATAGCAGCAGAATCCAGTTTTCTTAACTTTGAGACTGCTTGTTCCAAAATGTATCCACTTACAGTAAATACATATGGGATACATGACATTCTTTGTACAGGTGCCTAAGGAAAGCTTTTAGTAACTTCCTAAACCAGTAATCTGATGTCTACGGCAATTACATAGGGTGAGTATACTTGAAAAAGAGGCAAAGCTTCAGTCCTGTTAATGGTTGGGGTCAGAATTAGCTTCATTATCCATATATCAAGGTTACTTAAGTTGCTCACAGTTGCAGGATTATATAACAGTGCTTTTGTTTGTGTTTGTTTAATTTGTCCTTATATGGCATTTATTCCTTTTTAAACAACTGATTATTTCTTGGCATAATTTTTATAAACAGTGACCACAGTGGAATATCTGCATGCAGATGAAAGCAAACTTCATAACTCTTCTAAAACATGGACCAGACTGCATGCCTGATTTTTCAAAGCTACTGTCTCATTTCTTTATGCCATATATACCACACATGCTCATGTCCACGGGCTATGATTTGCAATACAGTTCAGGCAAGGTCTTTTTGTAACGCTGGGTCAATTGACTTATTCTTTCTGTTTCCCTTTTCCCCAGTGTCATATTTACAACATGCCATGTCTCGATGCCTTGACTTGCTTTGACTAAATATGCTAATGGTAAATCTTTAATCAGCTTTCAGACCTGCAATAAGTCTCCCATTCCTTGGATTCATAGTAGCATAGTAGTTATATGCTCTGCCAGAAAACATTGTTCAGGTAATGGAACCAAAAAACTTGAAAACAAATTTGTATTAAACTCCCATTCAAAAATCATAACTGGTGTGTTGGGGGTGGGAGTGCCATGATCTGTTAAAAAAAAACAAAACCTGAGAAAACTCCAAAAAGCACACATAGGTTGTGTGATAATGAAATGAGGCTGACTGGTTTCTGTGCAATTGCTCCCAAGAACATTCTTTGAGAAAAGCCTTTGAACAAACAAACAAATATACCTTTCTTTAAGAATAAGTTTGTTTTCCTTCTTCCAGAAGTCTTTGAAGTCAGAACTGAATTCATGCCAAATACTGAAGAAAGAATGTGGGGACACCTCTTTCTCTCCTATTTTTGGTTTCATACAGAAATAGGCTGTAGTTTCCAGAAAGCTGTCAAAGAAAGCAAAAACGGAAAATGTTTCAGTACACACTGATGTAAAATTTTTTTCTTACCTAACACTGACACAGACCTTAATTATTCTTAGTGGCAGAACTAAAATAAACAAATATAAAAACATAACAGTTCTGAGCTCTTCATATACAGATAGTTACACAATCTAAGATGATTCTTCAGTAAAGCTGGGATCTGGCATTTATCATGGGTTCTGGTTTTGACCAAAGTATTTTCCATTTCAAAAGCTAAAATAGACACCCTTGTCCACCGCCCTGCAAATCCAGATATCGCCACCCACCCATATACTGCTTTTCTGTTGTGTTTAAAGCTGTTTTCAAAACACAGAGTCAAAGCCCATAAAAGACTGTAAATAAACTTCTTCAAGTTCTGTTAGATCTATGCTACAACACAATAGCTTAGGTTGGAGCCTACACAGAAATATTAAAACTCAAACCTGCTGTGTACTAAACAAGAAATGATGCAACAGAAAACTGGGACAAGAGCAACTGTGCTAGAAAACAGGTGCCTATCATGACTCTTCCAGAACAATCCAACAATCCCTTCTGAACACAGCATTAAAAAAAATAGCATAGTAAACACAAAAGGTACTTTTCAAGTGCAAACTACTATTGAAATGGTCATATTTCCAGCACTGAGTGAGGACTGTGACTGCAACTAAATTTAATATATTTCTGGTTTTGAATTGCTTCTCTTATTTCAGGAATGTTACAGGAAGGTACAGAATAATTATTTTAAAAATACTTGCTTGATTAACAATTATTTCATTTTGGTTTTCTCAGTTAATATTTTTTTAATACTGAAGATTTTAAGAATCTTTTCCCTGTCTGAAGCTCAACAGAGAAATCATGGGAGAATTGGTTACTTTAGGAAAAATTCAATGGAAAGCTGTCTCTTGAAATATAATTGTATAGGCTTTGCCCACTGATCTGTTACTACTTGCTAACTCCTATGATAATTTTATATGAAACACATCACAGTTTTAATCACTTCAATTGTGGGGAAAAAATGCAACTCCAGCCAAATGGTTGGAAATGTCATTTTAGGCACAGAAGTTGTATCTTCATGCACAGGCTATGATGGTGACAATAATATACAAAGATTCAATCATTAAGAAGGGTCAGTCTCAAAGTCTCCATGAAACTGTTTGTCCTAGTTCTCAAAACCCAATATTCCTATTATTTTTCCCAACATGAAAAATAAATGTCTGCATATATATTACCTTATTTCTGAATAACAAAGCCTACAACTTAAAAATTTAACATCAGTTTACCAATCAAATTCTGCACATTTTCCTCTTAATTAGTGATTCCTTTTTCTATTTGCTGAGGCAAACTGAAGCTGCTGAGCAACAAAGATGGACCACATTAAAATACAGAATACAAAAACATGCTCGTTTTTTTAACCCATATTTATCATCTATCCTGCAATCCCACAGAATCCCTTAAAAAGAATATCCCTGATATTCATCAGTCAGCTGCACCGTGTTTTAAACATTTTGCCTACTATCACATATTTTCAACTTTTTCAAGATTGCAGATCTATCAGGGAGGTCTTCTGGTTTTCTTCCCAGTCTCTTCCCCTCACAGACTTACAGCTCTGGAGCTGGCTAGTGCGGAAACCCTATCAAAGGTTCATTTGATTTTTCAGAATGAACAGACAATATTTTGAAAGAACATGAGTAATAAAGAATGGGAGATAAATCTGGAGGCATCAGCTTAGTCAATGCCTAATTTTTTAAGAAGCTCTTTGAATGAAAGCCATTAATGATTTACAGAACAGAGAAAGAAGCCTTATTTTGAGAAATGTGTCTTCAAAACGTTTTGCAAATTACAATAATGATAAAAGAATTTGACAGTGAATGGTCCTCCTAAATAATGCTTTTTTATTTGACAGAATGGCCTAGAATTCCATCACAGCAAAATATCCCAAGAAACAGGAAGCCAATCAAAATAAAATCATACTGTTTAGGAGAATGCTCAATAATTAAAAATAAACAGCACTAAAGTTTAATAGAGATGCAAAGGCTTCCATTACACTATCAAGACCACTTGTATAACCAGTACAAGCTTACATGTGCATACAGATATGTCTAACAGCTGCAATGTAATTTCTAGGTTTATAGAGAGAAGAGGAATGCTTATAGAGGTTGCTTGTCTCCCTGGCAGTTACTTTGGAAGGTAAGGGAAATAAGCTGTCTGTGAAACATGAAACAGCAGCAGCCTAGCAGGTTGTCATTGTTAGTATGTCACACCTTTCTAATGCCCAGTAACAATGCACAAAACATCAGCTGCAGTACAGTAATACTTCAGGGCACAAATCTCCATGAATCAAATTTTTTTCTATATGTGCAGATCAAACAGTTGAGACAGTTACTATATTTTTTACAACTAAAAAGGTCTACTCTTATTTAGCAGTTAAGTCTCTTGGAGTGCATTTAGAAGACATATGGAAACCTGCTTGCTATATAGTCGATGCTGTCATTTTTGCAGAACAAGACAAAGTGGGATAATTCACACATGAAAGACAAAGCAAATAAAGTGAATCTACAGACATCAAAAAATAAAACATGGACACCAATAAAGCCTCTCTGTTTCCATGGTCTTTAAATATCTGATTTGAAAATGTTTACATATGTCAAACTAGACATATCGCAAAGCTGATTCTGAGAGGGGACACACATTTTAAATACAAAGAGAAATCTGGATGACATTGCTATAGCCCCAAAACTAGATACCATCCTTTCAGACTTCAGTCGGGCAGTAAATAACTGTTCTCTGGGGCAGCCCATTCAAACTTTTCTGTTGATTCTTCAGCAGATCTTGAAACAAAACATCTGCAAATACCATTGTTACCATTCCTGACTATATATCCATCACACAAACAATATGTGCCTTTTGTTCCTATACACAAATTAATTTCTGCATCATACAACCTTGGGGAACTCATCTGATCTCTCTGAATTTCATTTCACCTATCTACAAAATTAAATGTTTATTATGAAAGAAGCTTGTTTAATGTCCATTTCATAAGTGAAAAGTTTCATACTTTTCCGTACTCTTCCTGAGTGTCTTAAAGGAAAAGAATGTACATTAGAGAAGATATAGAAGCCAAGGAAGAGGGAAGGAAGGGCATGTGAGTCATTTTCAGGGATTAGAAGAGGTAAAGGAGGTCACTGCCCTTGCTGTAAAGCAGCCTGATTATTCAAGCATGATTAAAAATAAGGCAGTGATGTTCACACCACTGTCTTACCCTGACATGGCAAAAGGCAGAATTCTTTAAACAGGTTTCTGACAGAGTTTCCTATCCCTCATGCTGGCCCTGAAGGAGAATTAAATAACATCAACTTTCTCAAAACAATGGATGAGTTGCTCATCCCTGACAAGAACAGAAGGAAATAAGATCAAGAAAGATCCTTTTCTTCCTTTCTTGTCTTCTGATTTCCTTGGATCAAGTGTTTGTGTAATTCAGAAAAATCACTGAAGACTGAGAAGTCTGAACTCACTGCTTACTCAAATGTGGAAATTTGATGAATGAATCACTGGACTTTTCTGTGTGCTCCCTTGTGTACAACTATGAGACTATGAAAGTGATTTTTCTATTTGGAGGGAAGAAAAGAATGGATGTACTCATAGCCAAACCAAATTTAATCATATGAGAAAGAAAAGAAGCTATTCACATTGAAAATGGCTCATTGACAGCATTTCTAGCTAATAGATCTGATCCATTAGGAATATTTTAAGAGCAGCTAGAGATTATTCAGCTTTTTTTCCATTCTGTTCTGAAACCAGTTAGCCAAAAGTTGCAGACGGTGATTCAGGTTCAAGTCTATTGTCTGTGATGCACTGGACAGTTTATAACTATGCACAAAATATGTTTGCGCACATGCATGTGTGTAAATACATGCAGCAGGTCAAGAAAAGGAGAGGGAGAGGAGATAGAACAGCTGGCAACTACGAAAGTACTTACTTGCTAAAAAAAAAGAAGTTTGCAATAAAGAGACAGACCAAAAATACTCAGCAATGGACATCAGTAGATTAATCTCAGCAATATTTGATCAGGGTTCTGTGGCCAAACAAATAGCAAAGTAACCATAAGTACAGACATGCTCTGGCTGACCTTTCTAAGAAATGGTGAACACATGCACAAACACACATGCATCCAGTTTCACCATACAGCAAACTAAATCACCTGCAAGGGTAAAGAATTACTTCAATGTGGATTTAAAAGTGGAAAAAATGATTCTACAATTCTGCACTGTCGAAAAGACTTTGTATTTTGGTTGAAGTTTGAACCTGGATATTCTTGACTATTTGGGTTTGGCTTTATAAATCATTAAACATCATTTATGTACGCTTCAGATTAAGAACAGGTAGTATTAGTGGTGGTACTGCATTAGTTCCGTGAAGCAGTTGTATTTCAGAAGAAATTCTAAGTCAGGCTGGAGCTGCTAAGGGACATTTTAGATTGATTAAACTCACAAGTAAAATTTAGAACCAAGCATAGTCTACCAAAAGAAAGAAGGTAAAAGGGAACTACATGTGCCTCCTACTACTTCAAATATGACATGAGCTGTATTGAAAATCATACTGAGTTGTTGAGTGTATAAGCCTGTTCAGAGTGTTGATCCTGAATTGTTGACTACATAGGGAAGATGAGCACAGTATATAGGTAACAGTCCTTGCTTCCTGGAAAAGCTAATTTTTTGAGTCATAATACTAATTCTTGTTTTTACCAAGGCTTTGTATGTATTTTCTTTGTGTATTCAATGCTGGAAAGCATTAATGAATGTGAGTCTTCGGAGAGAATACTGAACAGTCCAACAAAGTCACACAAAATTATGTAAAATGAAATAGAACCAGCATCCTGGTTACTGAGATAGCACAAGACTGTGAGGAAACTTTACATGCATAGCATCCTAAGAAGGCTGTAAAAAAATAGAGAAAAATGTATTTTGTTGAGGGACCTTCTCTGCAATATAATTTTACATCACTTTATTCCTCTCCTCAGTGCTGTCCCTTTTCCTGCATAATTACAAGTGAGAATATATAAAAATAAACATAGGTTCATTCAAGATATCTGGTACTTAAATGCTAGTAAGGAATTTCTTGTTGTCCTTAAATGTTTTACCCCTTTTTAGTAAGAAAGAAAAGTAACTTTATGATATTAAAAAGAAAGTTAAGATAATATGCCAGTCTAAGTTAGCTGCCAGAATCATTAATCTCTTCTTTCATTTGCCAATTTATATTGTGTAACTATGTATTTTGTAATATTGTTCCTTAGAAAACAAAGGTCTCAAGAGATTTTTCCTTTCCTCTAAAAAAAACCCTGCCAAACATTTGCAATGTTTTGAATCCTAAGTCATCTCCCTCATCTCTAGTCCCTTGCCTCCTAAAAATTCATATTAAACAGAAAAGTATTTTATTGCTCCAAACGTAAGAAAATTAACAGCTTCAATAACAACCAGAAAATCCCTCTACCTCTGACACACCATTTTTTCTGGCAAGAAAAACCCAACAAAAAGCATTTAAGCCGAAGAACAAAAAATTAATGTTTTGACAGGCCAGTCTGTCTTGTTCCTGAGAATTTTGACACTCTCCCATCCAATACTTGGAATGCATTATGGCTTTAATATTAATCAACAATGATCATTATTACCAGTTGTATATATTCATTAGTAACAGAAACACACAACTTTCATATTTAATACCGACAGCAGCAGACCAGCAACTGAAGCAGAGCATATATTGTGGCACAGACTTAAATTCAATAGGCATTAGGAATATAACCTTTCATGGAAACATTTTAGGAAAACTAAAATTTTAGGAAGACTGACAAACTCATGGTATTAACAATGAATTAAACCTTCACATATCAGATTGCCATTTCAACCTCAGTTTAAACTGCTATTCCAGACCTTATATTTACTTCATTCAATGGGTAGAGTATTTCTTTAGTCCTGTATTTCAGGAACAAAGTGCCTCATAAGAGGAGGTTGCAAAGCAGCAAAATAATATGGCCATAACTGATTTAAATTATACTTTTGCTGAAAGGTTGATTTGATAACTGACATTTTTGCAATCTCTTTATTTTAGAAAATAATTTTATAAGATCCAGATGAAGGTATATTGGTTGGGTATGATGAAATTTGCTAAATCCATTCTTGTCACTTATATCTTCTGGAAATACTAGGTTATCAGGGATCACAGTTAATACTACATCTTATAAGTATTCTTGGAGGTTTTCCTTTGCTGGTTTAATTTGTTTTCTTCTTATTTTTATTCTCATCCTTCCTTAAAATATAGGCTACAGCCTGGTCCCTCTATATGTTTGGGACTCTGTTTGGGTTGTTTGGGCTTTGTTCACATTGCTCTGATGTAAACAAATGCTCCACTGATGTAGCAATGCCATTTTTTGAATCTTAGGTGGCATAGGATTAGGTGCTAAATTTCATCACAAACAGGAGGGAACTATCTTGGCAGACTTTTCTGATGACAAAAAAATTACTGTTTAAAAAGCCATTCTGTACAGACTGAGTCAGCCTCTGGCCATTTGAAAAATCAAAGGTCAGGAAATGTAGGTTAGAGGTATTTTTGCTACATTCACTATATCACGTACAAAGCATTTGTCAGCCACATCTCACCCAGCAATTGAAGATTACATGAACCTAAATTCTGTTGTGCATATTTAAAGGTTATGTCACTGCTCAAGTATATAATTCAGATCAAAATATGAATTGAGATAATACATTAGAAATAGAATTAAGTTTGTGTTCTTTTTTTTGCCTCTGAGATTTGTATCCTAACAGGTCACTCTGAGAAAAAAAATATATAAAGCAAACATATTTTAGCATGACTCTTCAAATTTGTGATTTGCATGTGCTTTTTCATGCAATTTTAAATTGACAATTTAAACCCCATTCAAACTTCCTTTCAAAAACTTGGCTTGAGATAGTCATATTTTCCCAGATGCAGTGGTGGTGTCTGCAATCCACTGTAACCTGCATGCTTTGAATGAATGTATAGGCTCTCTTTCTCAGAATTTAATGCTTTTAATTGTATGCTAGTGTGGATATCATGTCCATGCATGCCAGCTAAGCTGCTACGTAGACACATGGATACCTCTGTGCTAAACTGGGCATAGAAAATATGATCTCGCATAAAAAATTGCCATGTAATTGTGTGCACAGGAAAGACAGGCTCATTAACACATCCAAGAGAAAACCGTATTTTTCTCTAAAAAAGACTAAAATATGAGCTTCAAACTTATTAAATAACCCTTGTCTAATTGAACTTGAAGAAATAATAAGGTGCCACTAGACACAGGACACAGTAGTAGAATGAATTTCAACAGAAGTTATCTTTCACACAAGCTGCTAGCCCCAGTGCTGTAAGAAACAGCTAAAAACCTCATGTTAAAGCCCAACTTGACTTCAGATGTTTCTATTAACATGCCTCATCTTCACCGTCTAGTGCAATGGAGGCGTTACGAGCAATTGCTATTTACTCAAAGAGGTTATAACTAGATATTGAGGTAGTGCACCACTGTTGTGTAATAAACACTGTGTTAAAAGTTTGTTTCAATTTACTGATGTCAACCTCAGCCTTGTAATCTGCCTGCTCCCACGGTATGGCTCATTTTATACCTGAAATTCATGCAGAGGCAAGGTCAGCATTATCTAACAAAATAATAATAACATTTATATAATGAAATAAGAATTTGTCTTAAATCTAGAGCAGATTATTTAGATATCCAGACAGAAACCACACAAAGGCTTTATCAAATTTCATGTACACATAATACTAACCCACGCTCTAAGAATATAATCCATCATAGATTAAATTTTGTATATGTCCATTTACAAAAAATACACTCTAACAAATGAAAGGAAACTACAAGTTTTTTGGGGTATAGTCATATGCTCTTTTCTATTTTGGTGCTCAAGTCAAACTTAGGTTTCAGTTTCTACTCTTTGAAAATTTTAAAATAAAAATGTTCTGAAATACTTAGGTATTATACAACATCCTAGCACTTTAAATGTCTTGTGATGCAGTTTCATCTTAACCCTTTTGGGTTGCTCTGTAGAATGCTCTTGCTTAATTCAATGTACAAGAGCTCTCTCCTTAACATGCACGCAATAACATCATCACAGGCCAACACAACTACGAATTGAAGAAATCCAGACCTTGGTAACAACAGAACTGTTCATAGGGGCTTTCATATGCTTAGAGTCAATTACAACAAAATCCCGTGAAAGTAAATTCAAAGACTTCAAAATCTGTCTTGATGAACTCTCAGACTGAAAAGGTCTTTACATATTTTTTCAAATGTTAGGCATTTAAGATACAACTCCCAAGTTATCCCAATATATTCTCTTCATAGTAGTGACAAGATCTTTGTTCAGACGAGTAGAGAAAATGGGCAGAATTTTATATAAGGATTAAGGGTAA
Organism: Acanthisitta chloris; assembly: GCF_000695815.1. Lineage (NCBI taxonomy): Eukaryota > Metazoa > Chordata > Aves > Passeriformes > Acanthisittidae > Acanthisitta > Acanthisitta chloris. Next base: position 16,677 of record NW_008651498.1, read on the forward strand.
ATGAAAAGTGGCAGTCATTGGAATGAATAGAAACACTGTATTAAATAATCATATCACTCTGGATATGTGAATCATCATTATTCACATATCCAAGCAAAGCTAAATAAACTATACTCCTTTGGCCTAAGAACACTTATCTCCTGTCTGGGGGAGCTGTTCCCATCCTTTCCAAGGATTCATGGTGTTTCTAGTCTGGGGTGACCACTGCCCTAGTTATTTTCTTTAGGATGAAGAAAGAATTTTTACCTCTTCAACAGTCTAACTAATGTAGAACCATTCTTCAGGCTGCAGTTGAGTAAAGAATTGGGTGCAAGTTATCCCATAAGAAGCATTCACTAAGACAGTGCAGAAGGGATCTGGTTTCCTAAAGCTGTTTCTGAACTAAGTGGTTAAGGAAGTCAAAAAACAATGCAACAAGGCCCAGGAACAAACCAAGGAAGAGTAAAGAGACAAGCACTTTTTGCCTAGTTACTTAATCTGCATATATGAGAAGCATGTTGGAGTTTCAGCAGCAGGCTGAGGCAAGCTCTATATTGTGGAGGGGCTTGTGGATGGCAGCCTTCCATCAGCTGGAAATTATTATGGAAGGAATGACCTATATTGTAAAAATTATTACTGGATAGTTCCCAGATGAGTTAATACAGCCATGACCTAATTAAATCCCATCTCTGCTTTTCTATTTGCATATACGTGACAACAGCAATATAATATAATCATACTTAAAGTAAACCTTACAATACAGCAAGGAAGAAAGCAACAACTGTAGTGGCAAATCAGCATAAGTGTGTAAAAGCAGAAGTGTTATCCACATTTGAGTCATAGTTATTGTAAATGTGTATGCACTGTAGTATGAAGGCCTTAGAAAACAATATAACTAAACAGTGCAGGTAGACAATATGATGAAAGAAAAGTCCTACTGAACATAATCAGAAGCTAATGCACAATGGAGAGGCACTGGAGGTAATCATGTATACATGCACGCACATGAGCATTCTACTTCAGCTGCAACAGCTCAAGAGGAATATCTTGAATTTTTGAGAGCTACTCAGTGAAACCACCTGCTGGACATAAACTGGAAGCTAAAAACAATGTGCCCTATTGAAAGATTTTCATTTCGGCATTTTTCCAGTAATTTTATTAGTTACATGATGCTTTTTTTTATTTTTCTTTTTTAAAATATCCTGAATGTAATGCCACAGAATTTTAACTATATTGTTACTAGGGTGTTACTTAGCTATATTGTTATCAATGCTAATTAGCTGTGCGACTGCAGTTGGATCTTAAACTAGTATCTTTATCTTTTACTGTAAGATCTAAGAATAAATCCTCTACATAAACTTTAGAATAAGTTGCATAAAGATGAGTTTACATTGCAGAATATTAGATCTCTGAATTGTGCCCCACTCTGTCAAAAGTTATATTACTATTTGTTCATATGAGCACCGAATGCCCTTAAATACAAAGTGATTTAAAACCAGTAAAATTATTTTTCTAAGCAAGCAGATCAACATCTTCAAAAGAAAAGAGAATGCTCTTACAGGCAAAAATCAGTCATTCAAATAGTTTAGGATTTCTGTCATTTGGCAAATATTTTCAGAAAAGGACAAGGACTTCATCTTCCAGGATGAGATCAATTACCTATATTTCAGAAGTAACTTTCTGACAAAACTAAACTTCTGGCTAAGTTTCCATTACTGCAAATCTACAGGTCTTGATATTTTGTCAGAGACAGGATACTAAACTAGAATGATCCAAACTGTTTAACAGTCTGTAAGCTTCTTCTATACACATTTCCTTTGCTCACCAAGTATTTACTTTTTGCTGATCCAACTAATGTACACCTACAGTCTGAAACGTATTACTATAAGCAATTCAAGTCTGCATGCTGGGAGCCACACAGAGAGAAAAGAGACATAACAGTAAAGGAACCAACAAAGGATGAATGGCTACAGCAGTGAAAGACAGTCCAATAATGTATTCTTGCCTTTCAGTTAAAGGTTCTGTGCTGTGGTGGTGTGTTTTTTTTTAAACTACATACCTCTCTCCATTCTAAGCTTTTCACCAGTTTATTTCAATCACTAACTCAATTTTCACTTTAACTTTACAGTTCACTTTTGGAAACAATCCAAAACATTGTGTGGCGGGTAGCGAGGTGGGAGGAACATTTAATGTTTTAAAGGATTACCAGACTTAGGTGCTACATTTCGAGGTGTTGCTTTTCAGCAGTGCCATTGTACCATACTGTCTGCTATTTCTCTAAGTGTCATCAACTTGTCAGCTCATAAGCAGGTGTAAAGCTTTGTTCCTCCCCAAGTCTCATGTTCAGTGAAGCCAATGGAAGTCTGCAGAGTGTTGTGTCAGTACTTTTTTTTGCAGGGAATTTAAAGGTAAACATTTCTCTTCAAAATTAATGTCATTTTGTTGCTACAGCAAAGAAAGCAACAACACATTGCTAACTGGATTATTAAAAGTCCTGAAAACAGAAGAGGTGCCTGGGAGGCTGCACTCAGGAAGCACTTAAAAGCCTAAAAATCACTGGAATGTGCAAGTAAGGGGAGCAAATTATAAAACAAACCAAATAAAAATATCCTGACATAGGAAGATGAGTGTTCCATACCAAGCCACACACATCCTAAATTCCCCAGTTGATACTTATGTCAAAAGGCAGAAAGCCTTCTGTTTGACTCTTTATAAAACAAATATATATTTTCATAATGCATTGAGATTTACTGAAGAAAATATTAAATTCTAGGATTTTTTTAAATCAGTGATGCACACAAAGCCATGACTGTGAGAGGCATTTCTGTCCATCCAGCTCTCATTAGGCATCACAGCAGAAAAAATGGGTGAACAGTTTCAAGCACCAGTATATGGGATTGTCAATTTAGTGACCTATATGATTACTTCAAGCAGGGTTATACTATCTGAAATATTGCCAAAAAAAACCCCTGTAATAGTCTTAAGAATTTCTCAGCATACACTTACATTGCCTCTTACATGAGAGCAATAAGAGTAAATTATATGAAATATGAGTAAATGAGCAACTTTCAGTGCTACTGCATTGAATTTAGAATCCAATGTGGGAAAAACTTGAGATTATCTGACTGTGTCTCAGATACAAAACTCAAACATCTCCAGTTCAATTTCTGAATAATTCCCAAGGTGCTACTCCAAGAAGACACAAATGTTTGCAGGTAAAGGGGAAGAAAAAGATCAACTTAACTATTTAAGTGGAAGAGAGATCAGTGTTACAAGGCTGAATTTATTTTCTTCTAAAAAAACATGACTTTGGAAGCTTTCCAAGGAGATCAGAACTCAATACTGGGTGAGATATTATTAGAAAGTAATAAAGCTACATTGCTATTCCTCCATAGCTATTCAGGTAGTAAGGCCAAGAATTAGGACCTTCAGCTTCACTGCATGCTGTTTCTAGTAATTCTAGTTAGGCTGTTTAGCTATTCATTCTTCAGAAATGAAACACAAGAAGAGGAGTAACTAACTCATTTCTGACTACAAGTCTGCAAAATTATATTGCTGTTGTTGCCTTTTATCATAGCATGGTAAAGACTTACATTATCATATTATTTGGATAATAATTCTGTTGCACTCTTGGTTCCTACCTGCTGTGGATACTGTGATCAAAGTCTATCTCATTCTAATAGTGTATTAAGCATATCTGGAAACAATAGTGCTTCTAATTTTTTCTTGCTGCTTAAATAAAAGCAGATCTTGAAAGATTAGACATCTTTAAAGCTAAGTAAATGAAAACACAGAAAACAGAATGTGTTTGTTGTTGTGTGGAAAGTGTCTCATATCTCCTCAAAGACACTAAATTTTATTTATAAAATCATTCAGATGTTACACTCATCTGTGTGAATTGAGCATATACTATGAGTCTTGGGACAGAGGACATAATCTAAAATAAAATAAAGGCACCAAATTGTGGACTTCTAAAACATAGAAGCATCTCTTCCCCACCCCCTCCCCCTTTTCTGTTTTACCTCTTTCCCCTCCCCCATACCAGTGTTTTTCACTTTAACTTGACAAGTATTTCACAGTTTCTCAAGCATTTAGCAATGAGGATCTAATTGGAAAGTGCCAGGTTCTTTCTTATTACACTTTATCAATATTGTTAAGGGAATGATGTAATTGTTTGGGGTTTGGTGAAGACATTCCATGTCACTTCAGTGTTAATACCAGACTGGAGCCTTCCTTGTCTGCCTGCGTAAGCTAGATAAACACAGACCTGTGTGCTTTCTTCTCATCTCAGGATACTTACTCAGAAAGATCTTGGAACATATGCCTATTACGAGCTAAACATTTCACTTTTCATTTTATCCATGTGCCAGAAATCCATTCCTTGGATAAACACTTTACATACTGACACTCTTAAAGTCACTAAACACGATAAATAAAGAGAGAATACATCATTTCAAAACCGATTAAACATTTTCTCACTTGTGACAAATGAACAGCTATACACTGTATGGAGTCCCTGGAGCAGACATTCCATTTTCCTTGTCTTTATTTTGTGTGTAAGATTAACTTTCCATTTCAGTTCATCTATTGCACAATTGAGCTTTTTTAAAATACACATCGCTGCATTTTCCCCAAATCATTATTCATTTCAAAAACATTTTTTTGTTATTGCTGCAAGAGCTTTTCTTTTGGACTTTCATATTTTAATGGAGACATCAGCTTTAATATTTTGTGCCCAAACTAACAAAAAAAAGAAAATTCAAAGTTTTTAATGAAAGCTAAAGAAATGCTTTCATGGACTAGACCCGAATTTATACATGGGCTGAAGTTACCCACTTCAACAATGAAAATCTAAGCACATTAATCACATTAATTTTGCTTCATCTAATCCATCACTTTTCCTTGCACTGCTTGCTTGTCTAGTCAACCTATGCACCGCTGCTCTACCTATGATTAGTCAAAGGTAACTAATCTTTTATTTGGCTTCTTAAGCTCTCATCTTCTTTTTCACTCACCCCCACCAAAAAGGATTTCAATCATTTCATTTCTAAGCCAAATGAAAGATCTTAGTGAAATAAATACACATAATACTAAAACTATACATGAAGCTGTCTTCAGCATTTTAAAAAATACCACTAATCTGATCAAGAATTTCAGTGGGAAGGTGGAAGGAAAAAAAAAGAGAAATATAACCTAGATACTCGTAAAACATGACTTTGCCCCAGTGTTATCCTAGAGTTATTCCTCATGTGTTCCACAAAAGATTGTGCCCATGAATATCCTTGCTAGATATTCACAGTAAAGAAGAACAATGAAGCTGAATTTTCTTTTTAGACAAACTGTGTAAAAGGAGCTCCTACACTCAATATAGGAGAAGGAAGAATTACAACAAGTCGGAGTAGACTAAGCTGAATGAGAACCCAGGGAGCAGTTTGCTTTCTTCCCCCATACTGTGGATGCTAAATAAACCACTAGGACTTTTTTTTATATGATGTTTCCAGCATAGTCAGGGAAGAAGATTAGAATGGAGAATGAATTAGACACCAAAAGACAGTGACAAATCATAAGACTTCTGAAAGATTGCAGATTCCATTGTCATTAGATTTCTGTCAGTTTTGGATTTGCAGTCTAATCCCTTTTCTGCAGGAGAAACACTTTCCTTAAAAAAGCAGTCAGAGATCACAAAAATCTCCTGGCAGCAGTGTCTTCTCTCAAAATTTTATTGTGAAGAAAAATTCTAAGGATAAGAATTGTGTAACTCAGCAGGTAAACAAACCTAAGAAAT
>NW_008651498.1:22464-24700 GCF_000695815.1 Acanthisitta chloris
ATTCAATACTAAGCCAAAGAAATTCTCCCACTGTTGCATTTTTTCCATCATGATCCCACAACACTGATGTACCACTCAAGGACCTACCAACTCCTTACAAGTAAGAAGGGAGTTTCTTGTGGTAGAGCAACACCCACTCTCGCCTTGGCTTCCTTTTCAGGTACTACCTTTAGTACATGACCCAAGGGAATAGAGAGAAAATGTGGTACTGTACCTGCAAAGATGTAAACTGCCCTGTGGCATTACTTCAGGTAGCAAATTTGGGCATCAAGGCCATAGAATGACTAACAAACCATAGTAAACACTAGAACTGGTATCTTTTATAAGAATCCTCTTGAAAGAGTTCACAATTGTGGGAATATATAATGTATATATTCCTTAGTACATTCAGTGGCAGTTGTAGCTAGTGCAATAAAAAGATGCTACTTTTAGTGAAAGAAAAACACAGAATCTGGACTATAAATGGTCTGTGTCGTATTTTGATTTCCTGCTCGGAGAGATAAATATCTGTCCCATTTAACACTGCTTCTGGAGAGCTCTTCCAAAAAACCATAAGAAACCACAAATTGCACAATGCAGTGAGGTTTTTCAGTTTTGAAGACTCTCAACTGCACACATCTGTAATGAAATTTAATGAGGCATTTTGCTTTTTGCCACAAAAAGTATTTGAAGATCTATTAGCATTTCTACAAAGGAAGTCACATTTAATTATACATATCATTAGTATATTAAAAAACAGATTTCCATTATTTGATATAAAATGGATATTTTATAAGTACAGGGAGTGGTACCTAATGAATAATACTTGTTTGGGGAACGCTAAATGTTTCAAATCAGCGTGATTCTGGTGTAGTATGAAGAGTTTTCTCTCAGTTCAAATTGTATATTCTGAATTTATTTTTACATAATGCACATGCATCTTCTGAAAGACTGGAGTCACGTACAATATTTCTTTTTTTCCTATTTTTTCCTATTTTTTTCATAATTGTTGGTTTCTAACATTTTTTTCCTAATTATCAAATTAAAATTGCCAATATATATGTGTATCCTAGTCTTCTGAGTGCCTATCACTATGCAAAAATACAATAATGCTGGCTACCAATATGATAACTTCTACAAAACCACATTTTTCAAAGAAGGCATTGTTATTTCTTACCTTTTATGTGCTTCTGTCAGTGACTTCTCCTCATTTTCTTGGTCTATTTTAGCTGTAAAAAATACAATCAAATAATTAGCAACAAGGTAAAAGATAAAGATGTTTCAGGATAATTTTAGTTGTAAATATGTCAGGTATATAATGTATAGAAATGACCTGAGGACATACTCATGTAGATCAATTCTGAAAGAAAAACAAACAAAACCCCTCAAACCTCACAAATCCAACAAAATCACACACAAACAAAACAACATTAATTTTGACAACCTTTTAAAAAGAAATTGAAAAAAAACCCAAAACTCAAAGCAAGTCTTAAAAATAAATAAATAAATAAAAAAATCTTGCAGTAATACAAACAACAACCAAGTCATTAAAGTGAGTTAAAAATAGATCTTAAATAATGATTCAAAAAGCAACTAATATGGGAACAGGTCTACTAAGAGGAGGAAAAGCTGAGTGAAGAGCAGGAAGGATTCAGCCTTAGAGATTTTCTAAAAGTTGCTTGACAGTTACAAATAAAACTCTTCCCTCTCCCTGTACACTCATTAGTTAGTGAAGTACTAGAGTCATAGCAGGCCCATATTGAAAACAAGACTGTTTTTATATGCAGGATATTATAATTTGGTACTCATGTGAAGAAAAATTATTGCCACACATTGGTGAAGTAATTATCTATTTGCCAAGTGTTCTCTCATAGTTGTTTGTACTCACTTCACTTAACTTAGATGGGTATTCTGACACACAAAATCTACAAGAAAATGCACATGAACTTATTTATCACCAACGTGCAAAGCAATAGTCAATCTGCTCTGTGCATGTGTGCTTAGATGAGATTTATACAGTCATTCAGTTAATACAAATCTTGTTTAAGATCTGTACACTTTAGTCAAAAGCTTTCTAATTTGGTACTTGATTCCCCTTTTCAGTCTGCTGGACTACTGGCCTGCTAATTTGCTAAAAGATTCCCAAGAGTCCGTAGGTTTTGGGACATGAAGAGGCTCTGAATTGTTTTGGTAACAAATATCAGTGGTACATAGTTGATATAGAAATCTAAACCAGAAAACTTTAAGCTATTTTTTA
>NW_008651498.1:24728-28955 GCF_000695815.1 Acanthisitta chloris
CAATTATTTTTCTACATTGTAGAGACACTGCATTTGAAAAAAGAAACCCAGATTTTTAAATTTGGCAAATATGAGAAAGGCAATGGAATAATAAGGGAACAGAGATAACCACTGACTTTCCATTACAATGTTTAAATCAACAGCAATTTACAAACATACACTAAAATAGGCATGAGAAATCTCTAGCAAAGATACACAAATGGAATTTCCCTATCCTTTCCCCAGATAGAACAATGATCAGCGCTATTTCTAATGCTGCAAATGATTTTTATTAGTAGCAAATTAGTCTGCTGAGGAGGGTGAGCAGTGCCTGGATATTTGCAGCAGAAAACATTGTATTTGGTGATCGTTACTTGAAGACTCAGGCTCCATCACTGCTATGCTGAAATTGAAAAAAAAAATCCAAGTAAACCACAGAAAACTTGAGGGAAAGATGGGTAAATGTTCTCAAGGAAATTGAAGAGCACATGAAACCTGCCTGATTACAGGTTTCAATACCGACTTGAAACTCAGCCCAGATTCTTCAAAAGGTTTGTTAGGGCTCACAACCTTCTTGAGTGAACTTGAGCCCAGTGCTGAGTGAATTTGGGCTGACTTAGAGATCTCCTTGAAAGCCTTGCATTGCTTTGGATAAGAAACCAGGTGAAATGTGGCAGCTTTGACAGAATTTCATTAATACTTTTTTTCTCTTCAAATTTCAATCCTGAAAGTCAAGGTATGACTGGTAAAATCATATAGTGCAAGAGAGAAGAGACTGCCCACAAACTCACTACATGAAGGGAGATCAAATATCTAATTTTGCTTTAACACATCCACTAACTATCTGTCAATGCAACTTTTAAAATAATTCATTCTATTACTGAAAAATATAAGTTGGACTTCTTTCACTTAAGCAATGCTTAGCAAGCTAGCATGTTCCAGCTTACAATAGTCTTGTAGTACCTGCATCATATTCCTTGGCTATAATTCTCTTTCTGATTTTGGGGATTGACGTAAGGAATATCATTTGAACTGCCTAGCTTTGGGTCTTTTTGTTCTTTATTTCAGCTGTTCTGCACGTGCATATAAACAATTATTTACCAACCAACAATGGAGCCAATATCGCACAATTTACTTTTTGAAAGAGTGCAAGCATAACATATTATCCTAAGCTTATCAAAGCACATCAGAATGTCCTCATTCTGGCAGAAGTTTTCTTTCAATTAAAAAAGGAAGTTACTATGGTCCAGAGAGGAAGAAGACCAAAAAACAACCCACACTTCACATACCTGTACTTCTAATAATTTAATAGAAAATAGGTATTACACAATGAAAAGAATCTTGAAAATCACAGTACCTAAAGTAATAAGTACATATGCACAAGGCAGATACCATACCTACAGAGAGAGACTTCATCCTACATCAGATCACCTCTTGGCTTTAAATAGTCTTGCAAGGAAAGAATTTCCTTTAAGGAGAATTTCCTTGTAGTTTGTTCCAAATGTGATGACACTTCTAAACCTTTTGCATGTTATCAAAAATATATTATTCAAATGTAAATCTAATTTGCAACCCTACTGCTTTCTCATTTTTCTAGACAGAAATAGTTAAGAACAATATGAAGACAATTCTGCTTCCACGAGACAACAGGTGGCACCAGTGAAAAAGAAGAAAATGTGATATATACACTCAGAGATCTGCCCCTGTCCAAAGAAAATATTCAGATGACTGCTTTATCATTACTATATGCTAAACAGCCTAAAGCTGTGGAAAATGGCTAGTCAAAGACATGAACTGAGGTTTAATTAGTAAGGGAAGAAAGTCTCCTGTTACAAACCCACAAAATTCTTAGTATCACCTGGATACTATCTGAAGAACTATTAGATATTGAAGCAGCAGGAAATTGCTTAAGCTCTGGAACTGGTCACATGATATTAGTGGTTACTGGTATTTTGCTCTGTATTAGTCACCCCACTGGTAAACTGCTTTCAACTCATTCTTCCTGTTTTAATAGGGGAGGAAAAAATCCACACTTATGATGGATTCAGTTGAAGTGTTCCAGAGTACATTAGATTTTATAATTTCATTCAATATAATGCATGTTTACTGTCACTTCTACCTCCAAAGCAGATCATTCACAAGTGTAAAAAGAATGCATGAAAGGCTTCTTCCTTCTTGGCAGCCTGTATCAATTAAGTGCCAAATATCAGCTGCAAGGTGTTCAGTTTGGGAGAACATTAATGGGAGAAAAGTGTATTTTCTTTTACAAAAGAGAACACCTACAACAGGTGAAATATAAAAAGAGAAAATCCGTACCCACTCCACAGTAATCATACAATGGCAATGCCTGATACAGGAAAATTGGACATTTCCAAGGATACCAAGGCAGCTGAGCATATCTGAGCACTTTGTTCTGCTGCTAAAATTACTGTCTTCAAGAAATAAGATTATTTCAGAAAGCCTTACTGATTTTCTTTGAAAAATATTACAAGTCTTGTAGTCATGCAGTAGTCATATCTGCTTTTGTATATATTTAGAATCCATCAGCCAACCATAGCAGTGACTGCTTGCAGGTTTTCTGACCACTGATCCCACCATGGGGTCAGTTTTCTTTCCCAAATATTCCATATTTTAATGACTCATCATCTTTTCCAAAACCCCCAACTAAGAATTGTTTCCTTGATCCTTGACACAACTTGCTAAACCACCTCCGAATATGCTGTTCCAAATATATTAAGGACTATATCATACCAAGAAATACCAGCCCCTCTATTTCGTGAAATGCATCAGTAAGCAAAGGTAACAGTTTTATGTGTCTGATTTCATATACTCAATGTATTGTAGGGCTTTACATGCAGCTTCCATAATCCTGAAGACACATATGTTCAGTAAAATCTACTCCAAATAATATAGTTGAAAAATAACCTCAGGTCATATTGAAAAACATTGCCATCTCAAAACTCACAATATTTTAGTGTGACAATGACCCATTCCGGAGCAAAGCTACCTTATGAACCATTTACCACATATACTGATTTGATTATCTTTTCTCTATTTCTTTTGAAAGCATCTTTAATGCCTTCTTGCCGGATGACATTCCACTGTTTGCCTGCTTTTTCCATTAGCATAACTTCAGATTATTTAAAGTTAGTTTCCCTTTAGAGCAAGGTCTATACTTCCTAAACATTTTATATATTTGGTCAAAATTCAAGTACATTCCTTCCACCCTATGTCATTGTTCTAACAAGCATGAGGTCTGTACTATATCCAAGGCTCTTATAGCAATTCTTTTAACTACAGGTTATATGTATTTCTTCAAAAATTGCTCACATCAGATGTTCTAATTTCTTTCTTATCACTTTTTGTATTTCCTTAATTTTACTGCTTGATGTTTTATAATCGGAGTGTAACACTTGATTTCATGGAATTCAAAATGAGCTTTCAAACAAGATCTCACAAATGAACTCTAACTTAATTCTCAAATGTCCTGTCATTATCAGCATATACCCACATTCCAGAAAGATACGTGCCATTGTTCCATGTGTTTTCTCTTCCAATTCTTTTTGAATCAATTCCTGAAAAGGTTGCATGTAAACTTCTACAAAGGCACATATATGAACAGCCATACTAAAGTGACCCGTGCATTGATGAAAATCTGCAGTATCTCAACAAAATGAATGTGCAAAATATACATAGGCATTCTAGAAAATACTGAATAGCAGAATAGCTCGCTTTTCTATAAATACATTTGGGTTTGGTTCTGTTCCTTGTTTTTTCTGTTTTGTTGGTTTAGGGTGGGGGTTTTCTTTGTTGCTTGTGTTTGTTTGCAAAAGGCTGTAAAGAAAAGTTAGATGATCATTAGTTTATAAATTCTGACAGAGGTTTGTACTTAGTGGCTTTGCAATAAAACTCCAGAACGTTAAAACTCAAGCTTAGAACTGAAATGCAAAGAATTACATGAGAAAAAAAGAATCAAAGTTAACAATTCATAAGAATTATGAATGACCTTTATGTGCAAATGTACTAGATAAGCATAGTGACAAAACAAGCTGACCCACTAGTTCCAATTCAGAAATTATTCCAAGTAGACTTTGTAAGCCTACTCTAAGAGCATTCAAATACCCTGTCAGAGCTTTTGTTCCACCAGAACTTTTTGTTGTTGGTTTGTGGTATGATCTTGACCCAGTGATTACTGTCTGTAGTCACCGTCTGGCCCCAATCCCTGTTGCAATTTAAGCTATTTCTGCT
>NW_008651498.1:28977-69949 GCF_000695815.1 Acanthisitta chloris
AAACTGCCATAGCTTCTGATCTCCTGATCTCTCTTAAGGGAATATCACATCTTCTCAGGTAATTGAATACAGGAACACATCTGAGTAATCTCAGATGGAAGGCAACAAGAATCCTTTCATCTGCTTGTCTATGTCCTAAATCTTTTAGTTTTTTGCTCTCTTTTTATTTAAAGTGTTAACTAGTATTTGTTTATAATTAGCTATGAATGTGCTTTCCAGTAACTTTCAAGTGGAGCCAGTTTTTATATTTTGGGGTTTTTCTGGACAGATACAATGCCTTTCCAATGACTCCTTAGAACTCTGTTGCTGTAGTTTTGAGAATTTCTATTTACACTGAACAAAGATCCAAGCACATTTGGATGGTTTATTATTGGGTACACTCATGCTAAGAAAGCTTTACAAGAGAATAAAGCAGAATTTCTTCTGGGAATCCTAGCAAGAGTCTTACATCCTTCTGTATTTCCAATAACAAATTTATAGAAGGTTGTAAGCATGAAGAATACCTGCTCCCTCTCCCTCATTTTCTAAGATTTTCATGCATACATGTAACAGAAAATTTAAACACTTCATTCAGTTTCTTTAAGACAACTTGGGATAGAGCATCCAGTATGCTGAAAATTTTCCTAATTCTGTTGTTCGATTTTTTTTTCAAAACCTATGATAAGTTAAACACATAAACATTTATATTGATTCCAACCAATTGTATTTCACAATGGCTTTATACTCTCACACAACAGGAACTTAAATTTTGTGCTAGCCCCATAGATTATGAGCAAGATTTATGGAACCACAGATTAAAATCTCATTGAATATGCAAGGAAAGAAACTTGAACTTTGATGAAAGTTAAAAAATTTTACACATGGAAGACCCTATAGAAGGAGACCTACATTGCAAATTACTAACTATATTAATAAGAAACAAAAAAACCTCAAGTTCTATTTTTTCATCACACATGCCATGTTTCAAGAAGTAAGCTTTCTTCACATTTTGCTATTTGTGTCCTCTTTTCATTCTATCTCAGGCAGCAATTTGGTAAGAAGATGATTATTTTTGCCTCAGTCTTCATCAGCAAATGCTCTACCCACACCGCACAAGTTGCAAAAGGCAGGGACTAGGGGAATGAAAAACCATCCACTATAGAACATCAGATTTGAGACCAATTAAGGAACCTGAAGGTGCACAAGTCTATGGGACCTGATGAAATACTCCCATGGGTCCCAAAGGAACTGGTGTAGAAAGTGGCTAAGCCTCTATCCATCATCACAGACAAATTGTGGCAGTCCAGTGAAGTTCCCAGTGACTGGAAAAGCAGAAATATATCCCCTGTTTTTAAAAAGGGAGGATAAGGAAGACCCAGGGAACTACAGGCCAGTCAGTCTCAACTTAGTGCCCAGCATGATCATGGAGCAAATTCTCTTGGAAATCATGCTAAGGCACATGGAAAATAAGGAGCTTACTGGTGACAGCCAACATGGCTTCACTAAAGGGCAAATGGTGCCTGACAAATGTGGTGGCCTTCTACAAAGGGGTTACAGCATTGGTGAATAAAGGAAGAGTGACTGATGTCATCTGCCTGGACTCATACAAAGCATTTGACACTGTCCTACATGGCATCTTTATCCCTAGAGAGACATGGATTTGATAGATGGATGAGTGGGTGGATAAAAAACTGTCTGGATGTGCAGTCAACATGCTGGAAGGAAGGGATGTTATCCAGAGGAACTGTGACAGGCTTGAGACATGAACCTATGTGAAGCTCATGAAGTTCAACAAGGCCAACTTCAAGGTCCTGCACCTGGGTCAGGCCAATCCTAAGCACAAACACTGGCTGGGCAGAGAATGGATTGAGAGTGGACTTCAGTAGGACCTGCGAGTCCTAGAAGTGGGTGGTTCACAAGAAGTCAACATGACTCAGCACTGTGCACTTGCAGCCCAGTAAGCCAACCAGCTGCAACAAAAGAAGTGTGGCCAGCAGGTCAAAGGAGGTGATTCTCTCCCTTACTCTGCTTTCAGGAGACCCCACTTGGAGTACTACATCCAGCTCTGGGGCCCCCAATCTAAGAAGGACATGGACTTTTTGGAGTAATTACATAGAAGGATCACGAAGATGATCAGAAGGATGGAACATCTCTCCTGTGAAGACAGGAGTATAGAAGACCCTGGAGAGACATTTCAGTACCTAAAGATACTGGAGGAGGCCTCCCAGTACCTAAAAGAGGCTTACAAGAGAGCTGGAGAGGAACTTTTTACACAGTCATTTAGTGATAGGACAAGGGGAAATGGCTTTAAACTGAGAGAGGGTAGGTTTACATTAGACATAAGGAATAAATTCTTCACTGTGAGGGTGATCAGGCACTGGAACAAGTTGCCCAGAGAGCTTGTGGATGCTTATCCCTGGAAGTGTTCAGGGTCAGGTTGGATGGGGCTTTGAGCAACCTGGTCTAGTGGAATGAGTCCCTGTCCATGGTAGGGGTGTCGGAACTAGACAATTTCTAAGGTCCTCTCCAACCCAAACCATTCTATGATTTGCCACCTTTTGAAAGATCACATCTCCTGTCAGCTGAATCGAGGGAGAGAGAAGTGGGACCAAAACTCCATACTTAAAAGCCCCCCAAAATATAACAACAAATAAAAAAAACCCCAGAAAATCACTCCATCATACATAGTTATATGCATTCAACAACCACCCACTATAAAGTTGTCATGTCACATTCACAGAAGTGAAGTACATTGCATTTCACGTGCAGCTTTGAGCTCCTCAGTAAATGTTCCGTACTACTGATTCTTAAATCCTACATTACTTTAAAGGTCTAAGGCAGGTCAGTACTAGGCAGGAAACAGATGCGCAATTTGTGCACACACCTATGACGAAATATATGCTATTACATACAGTGAATATACAGCAAGAGATTTCAGGCCTGATTTAAAAGGAAGGCTGTTCAGCTGTGAGCCAGGACTCCACAGTGCTGAACATGTGCCATTGTGATTAGGGCTCACAAAGGAGATAAGTACTCTTAAGTTTTAATGTCCTCCTCTCATTTTTCCTTCTTCCTCCCAAGAACTATGTGGTAAAAACAATGTTATTTGAATACATTTTTACTGGAGAAGAGATTGAAAATGTGAATTTCCTTCCTTCCCTCCCCCCAGCTATCCACAAGGTTTTTGTTCATGTTTTTCAAAATGCCTTTTTTCTGAGTATTTTGAGTTGTATGATTTGTATCATGCTATTGTGAGATACTCATGCATTTGATCTGATCTCATGTGATACCAAAATACCTTTTTAGCTCTACCACACCTGTGCTGTCTGCAACCACTGCATTGATGACTACAAAAATAATTGTATGAGATCCTGTGCCAAACACACAAACAGCTGCCAGCTCTGGTCTAAAAGTTTGGCCTTTCATGGACTTTGAAGCAAGGTGAGGCTAATTCAGTGAAGCCTGTCTAGTGTTGCAATGTGACACAATCTGAATTAGGATTATTATGTAAAAATGCACGCAAATGGAGGTGCTGAGGTAGGGACAAGTTTATATCATGCTGACATTAAACTATTTGTCAGCATTAGGGTGTCAGTGTGAGATTAAAAAATACTTTTGGCACTCAAAGAAGAGTTTTTAAAAGCTCCTTCAATAATTCAACAAAAAGAATACTAACATAAAAATGTAAATATTCACGGAATTAAACTGGTTAAGTTGAATTCCTGCATCTTTTGTTCTAGTGACTTTATGCTGTTTGCTCTTCCTATTTCTCCAACATTTTCTTCACAAATGAAATGATTTTGTATATCAGCAATTAGTATACTTTGATAATATTTAAAGCTAGTGTGTCCACATAGATCTACCAATATCCAGCCTCTTAATGTCCTGTGCATTTTTTCAGAGGAAAGCAAACCCACTTATTCATATATCTTCCTAATCATCTTTCAGTCATATTTTCCTCAAATTATTTTTGGAAAAATTGTGAAGTACTGCTATGCTCTCCCTTATATTAATCAAATTATAAAAGCAACATTTAAAGAAAACGGAATCTGCAAAATCAATCATTCTGGGTTAGAAAATGCCAGAATTAAGATTACCCTACCAGCACTCATTTCACAATCATCTACAGTACTTCTGGAGCCAGGACCTTAACCCAGCCATCCAAGATGCAGTCTGATGCTTTAGTCACATTCACAATCCATCATTTGATGATGCATAGGCTTTTGCTGCTTGACCTAAAAGAACAAGTCACAGCCAACTATCTGGTTGCAGCTACAGTGATAAATACCACACACTGTGATTTATACATTCATTTACTAACAGTTTGGAACATGGATTCCTGAATGCTCTTCCTGGCAAAAGAGGGAGATGGTTACAGATGGTTCACCCAAGAGGACAATTTTAACATCTTTATTCTGCAAGATCATGGGCATGTGGCTAGAATTGAGGTCTGGAGAAGAATCTGTATTCTTGGGTCTAGAACAAAAGCTGGGGCTGATAATCACTCACAAAAGAATTTTGAAAAACAAGACCAGAAGGAAACAAAGGTTGAATGGCTACCTTGTGCTCCCAAACTTAAAATCATAGTGGAATTATTCCCAATGTTTTTAGATGAACTAGCTAAACATCAGAAATTTTTGGTTTTACTTCTGCAAACAATGCTTGCATTTTCTACACCAAAATGCTTTTTCTAAAGTCTAAATCTAATTATATTGGCTTCTGAATATGGTATCAGATGACTTGCTCAGATTTGAAGTCTACAATATTTTTACAATTTATAGAATCTCAGTGGAAAACCTGTGATTCCAACATATTGTGTCTTTCAACTTCCTGAAAGAGACTTACTCTTTGGAGAGAATGATGGCTGCTGCCTCTTGTCATGTTTCCTGCCTTATCAAGCTGACAAGGAGGCACAGCCTTGATGGAGACCCAACAGCTAAAACTCAAAGACTGTTTTTCACTGCAAAGTTAACCACGGTTAAAACCTGGGGACTGCGACTCATTTGTGGCTCATGCACGCACAATTCTTTCAACATGAGCTGGCTATCCTATCAACTGGGGACAAGGTTAGATTACTAACTGGTAATGAAATTCCTCTATAAATGGCAACTTGATTAGTGCCCTATGCATTTCCTCACCATCCCATGTGTCAGACGTTTGCCCCAGGAAAAGAAGTGATTTCTGTAGCTTTCTAAACTGGTGGATGTGATCTCTCATGTTTTTGTATCTCTATCTATCCACAACTACAAACAGAACAATGGAGACAAGATTCCCAAATAATGTTTTCCTTTCAATCTCTCTTATAAAAATTGTGATAACGCGTAACTCAAAGACAGAAAACATGAATATATGCCCTATACTGGGGAGATGCAAATTTTAAATTCCTACTGTTTGGTATGAATAAATTTTCATTGGAAAAGGTCAGTTATTTTACTAAGTTTCACAGTTATATACTACGCACATTTTGGAAACCCTTAGAGAAATGGCTAGAAATATAAAACAAACTAAGCAATAATCAATATTATTTTTAAAAGTCTGGTATTTTCTGACAATTTTTTCTGCAATCTCATTTTTTTTGAAGTAGCTTCCCCCCACTTTTTTTTTCCTCCTTTTTCCTTTTTAAACCCTGTGGCTATTGAGAATTTCAGAAAAAATAAATTTACATTTGTAAAAAACAGAGAATCACATTATATACTTAGTGATTGATGATTTGTGGTATGTGGAACCAAAGAGGGGCCAGAAAACATGGAAGAACACAGAGGATTGCCTTAGAGGTTTTGAGGCACACAGACCCTTAGAAAGCCAGTGTATAGAATTATTGCTTGCACATATCTACTAAGCCACTGCAGAGAGGATAGGACAGGTAGTTTGATCTTCCATTAAGCAGAATGATCATTTTAAGAGTGACCCTGAAGTCCACCAGAAAAAGGACTGGCATTCTTTCAGTAATTTGCATACATTCATGAATATGCTGATTATTTAGCCTACTGACTTGGCTAGCAAGGCAAATGCTGAACATCCCACATCTAAAAACGCTATGATTCTGAACACAATCTTGCCTCTTCCCCTTCTTTAGCTTTCATATGAAATCACTTTTACAAGTAAGCTAGCAATGTACAACCTTTTTGTCTCTGATGAATCTAAAAGTGTTAACATTAAAAAAAGCTTTTTTATTAATACATCATTAGTGACAACCAGCTAGACTACTGCAGTAATGTAATTTGAAGTTATCTAACTGTGCATGACATTAACTATTCTTATAAAGCAAAGCCTTTCTAACCCCTTGCCAAGGATATTTAATTTGATGTCCAAGTTTTCTTGCCTATGGAAAACCATTTTCCATTTTAGCTGCTAGCAACAAGTGAATATGCTGTAAATAACTAGCTACTTTGAACTTTTGGGTCCTATTATGCATACAAGTTATCTACTCTGAAAAGGCATCATATAAACATGCCAAATTATTCAACCTTATGAAAAATGCTTTTCATCTGAATTATAAGTTAAAACTTTTTCTGACTTTAGAGAAACTGGAACTTGAAAAGATAAAAACTTAAAGCTTGATTTTTCTTTGCCCAGAGCATGTTATATAAACAAAAATCCCCAAAAGGTGCCAAGAATTGTCCCTCTGTTTTTCTAAATGATCATGTGTGCAGTCTAGCTGAAAAGACTCATCGATTATGTCTACATAAACAACAAAAGCCCTTAGAAAAAATATCTAGATCAAAAGCCTGTCAAACACTGAACAGGAAAGAGAAATCCTGCTTTAAACATGGCCTCTTTCAAGTCTGAATTCAATCCCATGAAGTAAAAACAAAGGATTTCATAATGAAAGGTATTTAAAGTACTTTTTTTTTTGGAACTTAACCAGAAAATCTTTTTTTCCCCTATATGTTAACCTTTGTATTTCTTACATTGGGACAGAATTCTGCATAATAGGTCTTATAGTTTAAAAAAATGTATAAATTATTTAGTCACAGTTCACTGTGTTCACAATACACATTTCCAAGTATTCTCATTAAAATGAGACAGTGATATTTTTACTTCTCCTTTTGTCAAGCACCCCATAATATACAGTGTTAATATGGGAATGCAGCAAATTTCTTAATTTCCTCACTCTCTTAAAGTGCAGACACAAAGAAATTGCCTATCCTTTCAAAAACAGATCACTATATAGCTTATATAAAATTATATTCTGAAAGATGTAGTCTGAAATCATAAAGTAGCTAAAGTCAAATATTTCTAAAAGTTTGGTTTCTAAAAGAAGTAACAGAAATTTAACAGATAGATGTCTGATGAAATATAATCACAGAATCACAGAATGATTCAGGTAGGAAAGGGCCCTTAAAGATCATCTAGTTCCAACACCCCTGCCATGGACATGGACACCTTTCACTAGACCAGGTTGCTCAGAGCTCCATCCAACATGGCCTTACACACTTTGAGGGTTAATCCTCATGTTTAATTTCCTACTCTGTTATTAAGATTAATATACAAACATATGGCACGATTTGCAGTATACCATTTATGTTCCC
Source organism: Acanthisitta chloris (assembly GCF_000695815.1). Taxonomy (NCBI): domain Eukaryota; kingdom Metazoa; phylum Chordata; class Aves; order Passeriformes; family Acanthisittidae; genus Acanthisitta; species Acanthisitta chloris. The sequence continues at coordinate 36,489 of NW_008651498.1, forward strand.
TTTCAGATAAACTTGTGATTTGAATGTCTTCTATCTACACATATAAACAAGCATATAAACACCTGTTACAAGTTTAATCATACCACTACTGAAATATTTGTATCTCATGTGCATAATCAGAATCCAGTTTTAAATCAGTTCATACGTACTATTGCTGGGGACAAAACCCTGTTTGCCACATTTGGCTAATAGACAGTTGTCTTAGAAAACATCAGTTCATTTTTGATGACTAAAAATGGTGAGTTTGCTCTATTTATTCACTGTAATTGAGAGTCCTATAGCATGGATCAGTACATACAAGAACACATGAGCAATCTGGTCTAACTGCCTACCAAAGCATTCTATGATTCTATGCGTACTCCACTTCTTAAAATGCTTGGATAGATGGTCATCTTCGATACTCTAACCAGGGTGAGATAAACACACATCTCTCTGGCCTTGCAAACATAAAGCACATTCAGTTAATACTGATTTCTATACATGGCAGCTCTTTAATACATCTCTGGACTAACAAATTACTGACATCTCCATTGAATCAGCAGTATAAACTGAATTTTCACATAATTTTGCTGTTCAGGAGACAACAGGTCTGTCTTCCGTTATAAAATGTATATCAAAGCAGAAGGAGCAGCTAAATGGTGAAGAAAGTTAAAATTACATTGGTTTACTCATCAGGGCATTTTAGCCCTGATGCATCGAATTCTAATTTGCATTAAGTAGTGAACTGGTCAATACAGAGTGTACTCCTTCAGAGTAGCATTTCAAGAGATGTTCTGATATGTAATTAGTCGGAAATTCAAGTTATCCATACATCCTAAAATCTTGCAAAAGAAGGGTCTAGCAAAGCATTTGAAAGCATAGTTTATTCACTTTTAAAGTGTTTTCCTTCTAGCACTCAGGGTGTCAGTTGATCATGGATATTTCTAATATATTTTCTCTTGCAATGTTTTCCATTAATCGCATCCAAGTATTTCATATGGATTTGCCTTATATTTGGAAAACCTTTAACTACTTTTGCTATGTTTATTCCATGTTTTTGGCGCATACAAAAGAATTATCTCCTTGGAATGAAGTTAATGAAACAGATCCAGCTTCAGTAATTTTTCAGGGAACAAAGGTTGTAAATTTGTTTTCTACTGGAATGTTGAACTTATCAGAAGATCACACACTCAAGCCAATAGCATTTGTCTTTGCTGTCATGCAAAAGAGAGTGAGTCACCTACAGTACAAGAGAATCATTTTGCAAATCTTTTAGAACTGTGTGGCATCTGATTAAACTAATCCACGTCGTTCTATGATGCCAAAATAAACAGTTCCTTTCCCACAATGTATAAACATTGTTCCCATAACTTTCCTTTGAAATGTCACGAAAAGGTTAAGTGACGTTTCATTATTTACCTTGACTAATGAATTGCTCCATGTTGTCTTTGAAAGGCTGGAGGTGCTCTTCTAGTGATAGCTGATAAACTTTTGCTGCTTCTGTCTCACATGCTGAAATTGAAGTAACAGATTAGTTTAGTACCTCATAGCATGGATCTGCATACTGTAATAAAAGACATTAATTCATAGTGAAACTGCTGGAATATGTGCCTCAAATACACTACTTCGAGTACAAATACTATGATTATACATTCATGAACAGTTATGTTCCTCGTCAAATATTTTTGACCAAAATATACAGAGAATTTGTGGCCAGTGAGTGAGTTTAAATGAATGGTAGCAAAAATTAACAAATAATTCAACTATTTTGAAGGCAAAAGACAAATTTAAGGGGCAGAATTATGTGGGAACAAGATGACACACTCATATCCCACACTGTGTTGATATGCCTTGCCCGAGTTGACAGTGCCTAAATCAAAAATAAAGTTCAGATACAAAAACCTGCACCAAATAGTAGAAAGGACCTTAATTGATTGAATAAAGCCAGATGAGGGCTTGATACTTGATAAAACCACACAGTAAAAAGCTTTGCATTGTTCAAAAGTAATAATGCAAAAGGATAAAAGATTATAAGAGTACTGTTCTCATGGCATGAACTCTATGAGAGACCTTGGAGAAGGATAACTTGGTTCTTATTGCACTGGAGACCAGGACAGAGAAGCTGGAGCCTAAAGCAGCCCTGACACAGAGTATTCATTGGTAAGGTGGTACTATCATACTTGCCCCAATTATCCAAGTTAACTTAATTTGGGCCAATAGAACACATGAGACTATTATTTCAGGTGAATGTTAAGATCTAATTTCCAATATAAGGGAAATCTCTTTGAGTTGTGATAAGTTCCCATCATTCAACAGAAATTATTCCTGCCTGATTCTGCCTCAGAATTCCAAGACATGTATTTCCCCTGTGTGTCCTCCAGGATTTCGTTAAGCAAGAAAGACTTGTTAGTGTGTCTTTAAATACAGAAAACTAGGTAGGTATTTAAAAAAGATTTTGAAGCAGCAGAAAGCACTATCATACTGTTTCAATATGGAAAAGCAGACTGACTCAAATAACTGGCAATTCCACACAAGTGGAGTAAAATCATGGTAAGAATAACAACTTATTTTACCTTTTCAATAGAAAACAAAATAGAAATAAATATCATCAGACTTTTAGGGGAAGACATAAGCATGAATATATCTAATTAGTGAGGTAACCTGCTTATGAAATAATATTAAAAATTAAAAAATAAACACCCCACCTCCTCAAATTTAGTCATACAGACAAGCCTGTAATTTTTAAACAACTGTTAGTCAACACATCTGAAATAGGGGAGGACATCCAAATGACCATGAGTTTTCATACAAAATATAATAGACAAGAAATAGAAAAGCTATGTACTGTTCTGCACAGGAAGATATTCTGACGGTAATATATAGAATTTCTATTATTATTTTCTGATGGTAATATATAGAATTTCTATTAATATTTTCTACTATTCAGAAATAAGTGGCAGAGCTGAAAGAGGCTATAGAACCTTCCATAGCATTTAATACCACCAAAATTCCACACTATTTTCCAGAATATGGATTAAATACTCTTCAGAGCAGTACAACATCATACTCTCTTGAATTAATGTCTGCAGCTCATGATGAACTCCTAATCTCTCAGGCAACTTGAGAGAAACATAGAACTTACGAAGACACATACCCACCAAAAATCTAGCCTATACCCATGAAAACAACCAGAAGCAGTCTTGAGTCAAAAGGTATAAGGAAATGTAGGATATGCTATGCTTTTTATGGGCAACAAAAAGTGTCATGTCAGAATGAAATGTCTCCTTTTTAACCATTCAGATACTGGAAGCTCTTCCATAGCTGATTTGTTTTTGCATGTATGCGTGGTGTGGGAAAGGGTATGCAGTTAATGATAGCTTAGTTTCTCCAGGTTTTGGTGGAGTTATTTTTGTTCATTTCTGCCCACTTCCCTCCTCTACATGTGAAAGGACTAAAATCAGCAATGTTATGAAGAATAACAGTTCAGGTTCATTTTTGACCCTATTCCTGAACTGCAAACACTGTCTACGTAATTTAAAATCCAGAAAAAAAAATGGGAAAAAAATCCCTTTCTCTTGCTTTATAGAGAGTAAAATATCATATGTCACATTTGGACTTCAAAAATTGACAAATCGTGTAATTATTACTACACTAATATCAGTATTATGATGTTTAAAACAAACCAGTTCATTGGATGCGTTCCAAATTAAAGAATTAACAGGTTTGTAAGCTCATCCTAAGTTTCATGATTCTCCAGAACACCAACACTAGGATTGTAGTGTCCCTACGCAACCTGCTGGATATAGCACTCATTTATCATGTTCTGTAATTAGTCACCAGGATATAAACCCTCACTATTTGTACGAGCTATTGCTATTCCTCACTGTAACTGAAGAAATTAAAGAGTTGATCATATGAAAGTAATACAAAATACTAGACAGTTACCAGTATGCCCAAGTGTATGAATGTTTTTGTCAGAAAAGCATTGATTAACTTCTGAGCAATGTGGAGGCAAAATATGGGAAAACCAAAAAGAAGTATGTGAGAATACCAACAGCCTTCTAAATTTGATTTTTTTAACCTCAGCTTCATAATCTAACACATTTACCTCCATGAAACAGCCCAACTAAACATCCCAGATGCCAAAGGAATAGGTTGGCAAAACAGATCTGCTGTAACGACTTTGTAAAAGTTTGTCTAAAACAAAGGCTTGGCTAGTTTTTCATAACAATCCCAAACCTTGGTATGTTATCATCCCTATTCTCACAGGTTCACTTATTCACTTATCCTGAGAAATGTGTATACAATTTAAGAAACTTACACAAAGCTAAATGTCATTTACTTCAAGCAGATTTTAAACTTTCTTATAATGAAAGAACAGAAAGCTATGCAAGGCACCACAAATGAGAGTCATGTAGGCAGTCACAAAAGCCAAACACCAGGTAAAAGCATATCTCACAAGACGGAATTGCCCAAACAGGAAAAAAGAATGACTAAAAACTTCTTTGTGTTGCTTTTCAGCAAGGTGAAGGTTTCAGTATCCTGTAGTCCCAAATACCCAGTCCTCATACAGTGATCTTCCAAAGATCTCAAGTCCTAAGCAGAAGTTGGCATGGCCAGACAATTTTAAAATATAAGTAGTATATAAACAATGGAAAAGACCAATAGTACCTCTATTTTCTTGTCCTCTCTACCATCATATGCTGCAGAGGATTTTCCAGAGAAGCAATAAAAATGGATTCTTGGGGAGGACATTCTAAATTTTAGGCACTTCAAACTGGTAGATTTTTGGCCATACACGCATAGATCTCTCAAATGCTCCTGATCTGGAAATTGATGTGAAAATCCATGTTCAAAACCAATTTGGGGACTTAAATAAATTGCCATTCCAGCTGTATGCAGTATCTCAAGAATCTCATTTCATTCTCTGTGTTAAAATACAATTAATTGCATTTTTTTCAAGCTACTCTGTTAGCTTGCCCATGCTGTTTTGTTTTAAATTTTATTTTAGGTCAATATACTGAAAATATTTAAAGCTTCACAACAGCCAATATTGATTAAGGGACATCTACACAGAAAAAGGAAACTCAAACATTCCATGCTTTGCACTAACACTCTCAGTAAGTTACCAGAATTACTCTCATTACTTACCAGAATGGTAAGTAATCTAAAATGCCCCCAAGTCTCAATATCAGAAGTAGTTACTTTTTTTATAAGGAGAGAAAACTGTTTTCGGAATTTGGAATATCTTTTTAATGCATGTTTTCCAGCTAGTTCTGCTGAGTGCTTAATTTTAGCCCTTGAAATTCTAATAGTCGAATAAAAAGAGGCTATTTTAAAATCTATTCTATCATAAAATATGTCTTTTTGAACAAAATGTGTGAGCAGATGATCAATTGCTCCTCACGCTTACTGCATTTTCTTTGGTCAGGATTTTTCTTTTCAACGCTCCCAAAACATAAAAACTAAATAAAAAAGAAAAACAAACAAACAAAACTCAACAACAACAAATAAACTCCACCTAACAAGAAAAAAAATAGCAAAAAGAAAGCAAGCATAATTATGAATTATCTTGGATGAGTAATTAACAGGTTCATTAGGCTGTTTTGGTTAACTAGTTCTGAAACCACATGCTTATCTATAGAAGTCTGATAGAGTTCAGGTGGATTTTCACGATTGTTTATGGTATTCAAGAGCTCAAGTATAATGAGACTTCATAGACTATTTAAGCCTTGAAGGAAATTATGAAATTATACCCTTAATTTTCTGAGCTTCTGAGTACTCAGGAGATGTGCCCATGTCCTACTTGTCTGAAAAGTATATAACAGCATAACTAGTGTCTTCACAACTTCCTCAGTGCTTTCTGGATTCCTTACAACTGCAACCTGTGACTTTAAAACAAAGCTTAGACTGTATCTAAAGGAAACAATACTGGCCTCATCAGAAGACGAACTCTGATGAACTCAGCCACAAGTACAGAAAGAGCTCTTAATTTTCTTTTATTTATTTTTTTTGGAATTGTAAAGACTTACACTAAGAACTGCTGAGTCTTCAAGGGCTTCCATAGACAGCTCCTTGTTTGGAGTTTTAAGGACAGTAAAATATGACTCACAGATTGACTGAAAGCCTGGCTTTAGTTTACATCTGGTTTAGGTTTAGGAGTCTGCATGCTGCATAGCTGCAGCAATTAACCCTTTCAGTGATAACTGAACAAACAGCTACAATTTGCAGATGCACAGCTGTTAATGAGTATGCAAAGTAAAGATTTAATTTGGTTAATATAGTAGCTGTTTCTGTAAAGGCTGACTGTAGATAACTGTAGGATTGACCAAAACCACTTGTGTTGCAATATTATTTTGCTATTAGCTACCTTGAGAGATTTGGAATTTTATTATGAAAGACTGAAGGCATCTTTTCATCAGAATAAGGATTGTGTAAGAAAAGGAAAGATCGATTTCTTCATTGTGAAAAACCTCCATTCACATTTTTATCAAAACTATTGACAAAGAATAACAAACCCACAAACATTTCAAAGTGTCTTAGAGCATTTTTGATAATGCAATGAATTCAAACTCTCAAAGAATACAATTTTTTTCTCCGTTTCAGTTCTTCTTCCTCCAGCTCCCTCTCTTCTCTTGAAACTTGAAATATCAGTGTAGAATCACATTAAAAATCCCAAAACTTTGGTTTTTTGGGAAATCTCTTATGATACGCTTTATTTCACCAAGCTTTAGCTATTTAAACGATAGATCCTCAGACTAGACTCATGACCTTTCCTTAGCGGGAAAAAAAAAAAATAAAAAAATCAGTCAATCCTTAGATTGCCCTTCTCCTACTTTAGGAGAGGACAAACAAATTTAGGAGAGCAATCCCATCCTTTTCTTCCATCTGAAATGGAGCCCTAAATGTCTTAAGGCTGCTCAAGTTTGTTAATTGAAGCTGAAATTAATACAGCTCCTGTTCCTGATCAAGAAGTGGCATTGAAATGTTACCAATGCCTCAGCCCCATGATCAGAACTGTGATGGAACCAGTCTTGGGAATATGAAAAGATACAAGGATAAGGGTGTGTGTCTGAGAAATGGGATGGTGTGCAAATAGAATGGTGCTTTTTCTTATTTATTTTAGCCTACAAACATTAATATTACTTATGAAAGAACCAACACTGAATGCAATGCACCCCAAACAGAGTTGTCCACAAAAAGGAAATTTTTGTCTCAAACTACAGCTCGACTGCACTCTCAGGGTTGAGGTCTCTTTCTAGGTGTTAGGGGTAACCATTACTGAGGCAAGAGGAATGATTTGTCAAAACGAAATAGTTATGAGATGATTATGTGAGAAAGAAAGCATGCTTACTAATGTCCTATCAGTTCCACGTTGACACCGCCCCAAATATAACTTTTAAAAGTCTTTCTATTGAACAATATGGTACTCTCAACACTCTGATTTACATTGCAGATATTAAATATGAGAGTCCACAAGAGCTCTATGACTAGCAGATCCAAGATGAATAGGTAATTTTAGGTGAGTTGTAAGAAGTAAAGAAAAAGTAGGGAACCTGCATTTTTCCAAGTTACTGTGAGGCTTTTACTGGGGTATACTTCTAAAATACAAAGTGTTCTGCAAATGTTTAAACTTTATAAACATTCTCAGTCACATTTATTCCAAATCAGGGCCATACAGCCAGGCTTCTTAGGGATTCTTCAATGAATTTTAAACATTCAGAATAGGAAAAAAATGCATTACTACTAAAATAATGTTTAATTATCACAATTATTACTTGCAATCAGTTTTCAATCGAATGTATTAAATATGAGACTATGATGTATAAACAAGTACTGAATTCAACTCCATTTTATAGCAATCTGCATTATATGGTATTATTAAACTCATCTACTAGTAAGGTTTATTTTCTGCCTGACATTGTTTCTAATTCCCTTTCATCTGAGCTTCAGTGAAAGATTTGCAATAAGTGACAACTAATGGATTAGTTTTTGATTAGCAAGAATAAACTAAGTATTGTAAAGCTAAAATGTTCATGAGTAGCCAAAGAACAGCTTCTAAACATTTTTAACTTGACATAAGTACTGCAACTCTCAATGACATTTTCCTGTTCTAGTTCTTTCCTAAACTAAATACATGTCTTGAAGAATTCCATGGGCCACAAATCCAACATTTTCCTAAATGACAATTATACCTTCAGAGCGTGTCAGAGCAGAGCAAAGGAAAACATTAATTGACTCAATACACATTTTGTACATCTTTCTGCCCTACTTGTAGCATTCAGAAGTGCCTAGAGAAAACATACCGAGAGTAATAGTTATATAACAGAGGTCCTAATCAGTGAGAGTCACGCGCTGCTACTGTGACCCTGGATGCCCAATTTTCTTTACATGGTGAGTTGATTTAAGTCATGTGGCAAGTGCTAAAGTTTCTTCTGTGGAATGACATAGGAACAGAAGTCATTGCTTGGCATGACTACATCAAGGGACATTGCTGACAGCCAGGAGAGATCAAAAGCAGATCAAGTTGCTTAACAAACTATATGTCACTGAAGTAAAAAAGGCTAAAGTAGGAATCCTGGAGAGCTGTGAAATCTGGGAGCAACAGATGGAGCCAAACTCATTTGGTTTGTTAGTAAAAGGATCTACCTGTTCTTTGGTGTTCTATCTTACAAAAAAATCTAGTATATAAACTTTGTCCCTAGGTTTGATATTATTTTATAAAAGCAAAATCAAAACTGTACAATTTGCAGATTGAATATTACAAGGTTACTGTAGCTTTCACTATATTATTAGGAGAGATTTGGATTTTTTTTTCAATTTAAAAAGAATATTAAATATGTCTTATTCATGTTGCATGCTTCTGAGTCTTTTGGACTTGTACTTTTAATCCTAAATGTTAGAGGACACTTTCTTCTCTAACATTTTACAAACCGCAAGACATACAGTTCATAAAAACTTAAAAATGGCCAACAGCCTCTACAGGTGAAAGGGAAGGAAGCATAGAAACTTGAACACCATGGTGCTTTTTCTTTTTAAGCAATCAGTGTAACGACTCTAATACAAACATAAGCCCAAGCTCAAAACAGTGAAAAAGCAGGACAATGAAATTATTTTACAAAACCATGAAAATTATTTATCTGCATGTCTCTATGTATGCTACTGACATCTTTAGATGAAAAAATACACCAGTGCTAGAATGAACTGCTAATGTTATGGCTATGAAACTTTTTATTTTTTTAATAATATCCTTCCTCTCCTTTGTGGGTTTTCTGCGTTTCTTTGAGTGGACCAAACATTTTATGAAAGGATCTTTCTGGAATGAGCCTCACCTTTGACTAATGATCATGGAAAGGTTTTAACACAGAAATAAAATATCTTCAGAAGCTTTTCTCCTGGATGAACCAATATCCCTTAACCCATTGTAATGAGCATGATCTCACTGTGCATACTTTGCAGGATATTTGAACAGACTACCCTTAAAATGGTGATAGTGCCTGCATTGATGTTATGTACAATTTTCAGTTTTTCAGTGACAAAGAACAAAGCAAACACCTCACCCCTGCCAAATGTTCAAATTCTCTCATGAAATCTTCTATCTAATTACTGATGAATGTAGGTCCAAGATTACAGTCGATATCTCAGTATAAAACTGGAATGCATTCATGGGCATTTACTACTATGGCTTTAAAGTCAGTGTTTCCCAGGAATAATCAATATTCATTTAGTCTCACTGACTTCAAAGGGATAGGATCATATTTAGGATTTTGTCAGAATTTTCTCAGCATCATACAGCCCTTTTCCTGCTCCATCATTTAATGAGGCACTTGCTAGCCCTAGTAACTCATAAGATTCCAGATGTGCATTAACAAATCTGACCGCATACTTATAGGAAATGTAGAGGGAGAAACTACTTTGAAGTCATTTTATTGGTCCAGTTAAAATTTGTACTCTATTTAAAAATGACTGTCATTAAGCATGGCTATTCTACCTCACTGAAAGTATTACAACAGTTAAGCTATTGGAATACCCAGAATGTTTAGTGCATGTTCACACAGTGATAAAATTTTTAACATGAATTATTTTTGATTTAGGGTGACACTTTTCTTTGGAAAAGAGAGTCAACACTAAACATTTTGCATCGCTCAAGACTGACAAGAAGTCGTGATTGAGATTACAGTCTGGTATTGAAATTGTCACTTCATATCCAGGAGAGGATGCAGATGGGGGTCTAATGATGTCCTGAAAAAAGTTTATACCAAAGGAAAAAAAAGGGAAAGAACAATGGTGCCTGCAGTTATTCTTCAGTTTCATTAACTACTGAGCAGAGTGACAGTGGAGGCTCCAGCCTAAGGGCTGTACTGGAAGTACAGAGAGAATTCAACTGCAGCCTGATGGCAGAGCAAAGCGTGTAATTTCCATTTTTACAGAACCCCTGCTTTGATCACCACACAGTGTGGATTTATTCCACAAGAGATTTATGTCTGTGCGCAAATCTGAACCTTGATCTAAAAATGTTTAACCTTTTGTCTACATATAAACATTTTTGGTGAATTTTTGAGGAATAAATTCTGCCCCCCACAGTTAACATACTCCTGAATTCAAGTACTTTTATTCAGTAAGACCTAAGTATCTTTCTCCTACATGTGCAAGCTTGGTGATCAGCCCTGAGACTATGGGGAAGTTGCAAGAAGCATAGAAAGTTTTCATGGCTGAACTAAGGGATTTTTGGCTCCTAGATAGTTCAGGGCAGCAAATGGATGTTGTTGCAGTTTGCCCTTCAGTAGTGACTTTGATACAACTTTAAATATTACATCTAAATATTTGAAACAAATTTTAAAACATCCAAACAGAAAAGTAGATCAGGGCAAGAAGGAAAGGTCAGATATCATTTGATAACTATATTATGCTTTTGTTTTAGTAGAGAACCTTCCATTCTGGGTTGTTCAGGGATTTACCAAACCATTCCTTAGTCTCGAGAAGCATGGCATTCAAAATCAGCAAGGCAACAGTAATATGAAGATCATTTCACTCCTTGATTTGTGTGTTTCTCTCCAAGCTTAACACAATGATACATAACTAGCCAATCTAGCAGAGAGTTTTAGCAAAATTTGTGAAAATCATGGATCATTTGTGCAAACTAGTCTTGCATAAAAAACTTAGTGTTTAGATCCCCATCTTATTAAATACATGTTCTTTATTAAAGCCTAGCAAATATATCTTATTTTAAGCTCACTGAATTATTTCAAAGAAAACATATCACAAGAGGAGAAAACATTTTCTTTGCATATTATTTTTCAGTAAAGTCCAGTTATTTCAACTGTCTTTAACAACATGTCACACATATGGTCCAATGCATTGCAATTCTTTTTATGGAAGACTTGCTGAAATCACTTTGCAAAAAAGAAAAATTAAATTAGATTTTTTGTTTGGTTTTGAAACAAAAGATTTAACCTAACTGTTTCAATATTGTTTAATTTAATAACCTCTTTCAGGTTATCTACAGAAAATGATGAATTATTGCTTAAACAGTCATGGAAAAGCAAACTAAAGAAACAAAATAGTAATTGAAGAGTCAAAAATAGACAGCTATTTTTATAGTACCATCTAACTTCTCAATAACACAAGCAATAACAGCAGAGATATATTGGCAACGTATAGTTAGCACTTAATCTAGGTTCGGTACCTTTCAAATCTTTCTTCATTTTGCGGAGATCTTTTTGAAAATCATCAAACTTCATTTGTGAAGCCTGGAAAAGATCTTGTGGGTCTGGAAGAGGAAAGATGCATTGTTCTTTTCCAGCATCCTGACAAAAAACCAAAAGAACAGTTATATAGTGCTCATTACTTTTTTGCTGTACTAAAATACGTAACTGAAAGCACAGACAGTATTTGTGCACATTTCCTCAATCTTGCCAGCAGAAGAGTGAATTAACTAAGTTGGGTTTTGTAACTTAAATTTAAAGGAACAAAACTAATTGTCACTCACCTCATCTAAATTACGTAAATAATATGAGACAATGTAAGACAGAAGACTTCTGCTGTTGTCCTGTATAGAAGAGAATAAAGTTTGCTGTGTTACTGACACTCACTGAAAAAAAATAAACCCCAAAATTCAGAAAAGATAATTCAAGTAAATGAAATATAAAGTGTCAAGAAAAATACTTTGCTGATTCATTCCCTTCACTTAACCTGCCCCCTCAATAAAACCCACACACTGAAATACGTTTTAATCTTTATGGAAAAATGAAGAAAGATATAATGGTCATGTAACACACTCTTGATTTTTGAAATTTACCTGACTGTAAACCAAACCCTTACATTTTGAAACTTCCCAAGAAGGAAAAGAAAATTTGTTCCTGGGCTCATGTATGCACCTTCTTTTGCTACATTAGTTTTTATTAATCTATAGCTATTACCAAAGCAAATTGAACAAAAAAAAAGTTATGTTTCTAAATGAAATTTTTGAAAGGGCTTTGAGGGAACTTTCTCATTTTTCCCCTTTGTAATATCTCCAATGAAACGTCAGCAGAAAATCGTTCATTTGAAGAGGATTTCTGGAAGAATTACATTTTCAGATATTTTCAGAAAACTATTTTGTAAGAACTTTCCTGACTGATCAGTAGCAAAAAAACCTGAAAATGCATCTTGTAATTGCAAGGTTAATAATCATCATAATTCCAGCAAATTGCATACTAAAGATTTGAGTCACCAAACTAAATTTTGCATGCCTAAATTTTCTACTGAGCAGAGATCTAAAACAGGTGATGTATTGTATCTAGAGTCAACTCAAAGGTTCAGCTAAAGTAAGTTGACCTAAACACATTATACGAAGGAGTCATTCACATCATCACTCCCTTGGTTAACCAAAGAAACAAGCATGCGAGAATGAAGTTCCTCCACTCCTTTAAAGGCAAATGGATGACACAGTCTCTCAACCTAGGGTAAGCAGTCTGCTCACATAACCTAACCCAGCAGCTAAATCATATATATTTAGTGAGAGACCAAGCAGGGAAACAAACATGTCTTTTTCCGCCACTTGCAGAATTTAAGATCTTGACAGTGATACACTTGACAGATGTAAGAACCAATTTTAAGTCTCAAGCATTATTGCTATAACCTTTCTCATACTGCTGTCCACATTCAGATAATGCTTTTCATTACAGCCATAGAAACTCTTTAGGTTATTGTTTCCTTGTAAACAAAAGCAGATATTTAAATACAATGCCAATCTGAATACACAAAAACAGAATAGTGCTGGTAACACACAAATACCAGTTTAGCAGTGAAGAAGAAAAAACACTACTTATCATTCTCCTTACTTAGATGACTATACTAGAGAAATCTTGAAACAAAAAAAGTACTTTACTCAGCTGATTCCATGGTCCAATGTCAAATGCATACACTGTAATCATGACATACATAAAAGATGAATTTTGGGTTATCCCAAATGTTCTAGATGCCTATTCAATCAATTTTCAGGTGTGCTGTTTTTCTCTCACAAATATTTCGAATCAGTATGGAATCACAATTAACTTTTCTTTGACAACTCTTTTCATCTCTGTAATAAATCTTTAAGACTAAGATCACAATATATAAGAGAAGAGGAATTAAAACATAATTTCAAGTATTTTTGTTTGCACAGTAGTGAAAAGAGATGGTTCATTTGTATTTCTATAGAAATATGTTCAACTCTAGAAGTGTGATGAGTATAGTAACAAAAGAGTTCTCTTCCACATGCCTTTGTAAGCTTCATACCATTTACTCAGAAATGGAGACAAAGTCATTTTCTGAGAATTTGACATTCTTAGGCTTTCCAGAAGTCTAGAATCAACTTACACTGCTCTTGACATCTTTCAGTTTTGGCAGGATATCTAGTCCAAATCCATCAGCCTGTCCTCGTGTCCTGTTTCCGCCATTCATGTAATTTCCAAAGGCAAGGACCAAACCCAGGACACGCATAACTCCTGACTCATTTTTCAATGTCTGAAAACACAGAAAGAAAAAAAATCTGTTCAAAGTCACAATAATATTTCTGGTTAACAAGCAGATTTGTTGATACTGTGGTTAGAAATAATAATTATATAAACCTCAAATATAGGGAGTTAACAATCTTTTACTGCAACATGCAGAACTAGAATAATATCCATACATAATTTTTTGTGAATGGAGAATGTTATCTCCAAAATGGACACTTAGAATAAAATAACAGAAAATCAGTATTATCAGAGATGATATATTGAGGGAATAAAAGTGATTTCTTAACTGCCATTATTATTTTGAATGGTATATTTAATTTTGGAGACAATTTGGCAAGGAGTTGAAAAATGGCCACATGGAAAAATTAAAACATTTAATCAATCAAATAAAAAATATTACATAGTAAAACATAAAATATTTGAAATAGTTTTCAGTTATTAAAATACTGATGAAAGCAGCATTTTAAAGCCATGTATTTGTTTTTCATGGGACTACAACATTCCAGTAATCTCTTCTGACTAGATACCACATTGCTATCTCTAACTGATTTTTGATATCAAAGATACTAAGTTGCACACTTCTAAAATCCAAGCAAACACAAGGTGTGCTGAATTTGCATTCCTCTGAAAAGGATTGATATTTCCACTACGGAGAGGGAAGATTTTGTTTTAACAAAAGGAGAAGGTACACTCTTTTCTAGAGACTGACATACACTGATGGCAAAAACATGACACAATTCAGTACCAAACATTAATCTTAAAATTCACTTTGAAGTACAATCATAAAATGTTCTATTCTGCTATCCTTCAGACTTAAGAGTACTTCGAGTGAATAAAGTGAAAACTTTTGAAATATGAGTACAACTTAACAAGATTAAATATCAGAAATTTAGATCTGCCTTTTCACAGAGCACAACCTACCTCACACAGTTTCTGTAACAATTCAAGTTTGCGATGGATTGAACAAATGCTTTCTGAAAACGTTGATTGGAACAGAATGCAAAACACACGTTCTGAAAAGTTTGGAATTAGCGAGAGCTCATAGAGGAACCTGTAGGAGTGATTAAAGAAAATTATATGAGTCACTGTCAGAAAGTACAATCTTGGGTTTCTTTTTTTTTTTTTTTTTTATAACATCTCTACATAGTTTACTACAGCAGAGAAATTTTTCTGAAGTGAGCAAAACTGCTCTTTCATAAGTATGTCCTTACTGTTCCGGCTTATCCAAAGACTTGGCATTTTCTTTTTCCTTGGATGCCTTGCTATGCTTTTCTATTTTTTCTAATTCATCGGATTGTGCTCTCTGGAATAAAAGAAACATGGTAGTGAAAAAGTGTTACTTAAAAACCTTGTCAAACAACACAGACAAAAAATGACCTTGTAACAAATCAAATTCATAGATTTTAAGTATAAATAGATCTGATGGAGAACACAACATCTTCCAAATAATATTATTGACTACTAGTTTTCTGCAAAAGAGTTACTTATTCAGCAATACACTGAGACAATAATCTTCATTCTTCATTCCTTTTCTTTGCGCATTTATAAAGTCTTTGAATTGAAGGAGTCTCGTGTTGTACTTCTCTTTCCAAATCCGTTAGGTTGCATTTGAATGTGATCTGACCTTTAAATATGTATTTAAATAATATCTTTTTCTCTTTTAAATAAATGAAAATAGGTTTGTATCATTTGCGGTAATTTAAATTTTATTTGGTATTTGAAAAACACTAAGGAACAAGAAAATAGTTGATTTATGATGGAACTATTATACATATAATACATGAGAACTGCTGCATACTTCTTTGGAGTAAAATTATTTTCAGTTTAATCTTAATAAGCCAAAGCCATTATATATAAACTGCCTATTTTCTTGAAGAACCCCAGGACACAATGTGAAGCCTATTCTTCAATACTTCAATCAATAGGAACAGAGTGTCACTTTTTCTTGCGCTCCATGCTACGATTAAATTTTTTGTTCCAGCTGTGGTACTGGAAAATGGAATGGCATGGAATGGAATCAAGGTGAAATGGAAATTTCTCCTTCTAACCCTTCTCTTGACAACCATGGTGGTTTTGAAAACAGATTCATAACATGAATCTGTGCAAGAGTCAAACAAAAAAATGTGTATCTACCTTTATTCCGTTAAGAAACTATTAGACTGATTTTTCAACATACTCCACCACAGAACTTGAAGACGACAGTGGAAAATTATATTTTAACCACTCTAATAATGGCAAAGCATAAAATAGGCTGCATCTGCATTATCTCTTGCATGCTTTTGCAAGGTTAGCAGAAGAGGTACAGAACTATCTCATATCATACTGCCAGCTCCATCAGCAATCTGAAACCAGATTCGGTCTGTCAGGTTTAGACAGTTCTTCTGAGGTTGCTGAACATCTTTCCATTGGAAAAGGGATAAAATATTCATGTGAAACAATAGATGAAGAGACTGAAGAGTCACTCAGAGAAAGGACTTCAGAGTTTCTCTCATTACTTCAAGAAGTCTGGAAATGACTTCCAGGCCATCTCTCTTGATTGCCACATATCCTAATATTTAGCCAGCATTTCTGAGGGTATTCTTCAAATGTCATCTTCTCGAAAGTAACCTGATCTTATCTATTAAATAATTCAACAGATAGGAAATACTGGAAACAACTTCTTTTTTTTTTTTCCCCAGCAGTAAATTTTGGTTTTTGACACTAAATTATAATTGTGGTAGTACCTGTACCCCAGATTAATAGAATAGCTGAAGTTTGAAGGGACCTCTAGAGACTGTCTAAGTTGAACACTCTGGCATAAAGCAGAGGTCGTTAAAACAGGTTGCTCATTATAATGTCCAGCCACATTTTGAATATCCCCAAGGATGGAGACCTGACAACTTCTCTGGTCAGCCTGTTTCAGTGTTTGGACATCCTTGAAGCAAAAAAAAAATAAAATTAAAAATAGTAGTGTTTCTATTTGAATGGAATTTCCAGTTTTTCAAATTCAGTAGGCCCACTACTTCTTGTCCTTATGCTGGGCATCACTGAGTCTAGCACTCTGTTCTTTACTCCCCTTCCCCAATAAGGTTTTTATACATACTGATAAGATTCTCTTGAGCATTCTCTTTTCCAGGCTGAACAACCCCAGCTCTCTCTCAGCCTTCCCTTATATGATACTTCTCCAAGTCTTTACCCATTGTCTTGGCTCTCCACTAGACCTGCTCCAATATATCAGTGTCTTTTGCACTAGGGAGGCCATAACTGGACACAGCACCCTCAGTGTGGTCCCACCAGTGCTAAGCAGCTCACTTGGTCCTTCCTTGATCTGTGTATAATGCAGCATGACTTTCTCAGTTACCAAGGGCTAGGCTGAAACTAACCAGTTTTTAATTTTAGTATACTGGCAGTGTCCTATCCATAATACCGAGTTTCCTGAATTCCCTACCCCAGTATCACTTCTGTGTGTGGACACAAACTTTGGGATTCATTATTCAAAGGCAGTTTTCTAAATAAAGTTTCTGTCAAGGCAGGCATATATGTGAATATAATGAGAGTAGCAAATTTTTTTTGTATAATGCTATCCTTAGAAGACATTTTTCTAGATGTTAAGATCAGAAAATTTTATCCATTTTAAATCTTAGAAGATTCATCCAGAAGCAGGGTGAGGACTAGAAAAGATACAACTAACTGCAGAAGTATTGACTTAAATATTGCATGTGCTGTTGAGAAGAAAGACTTGGGTTTGGTTTTTGTGTTAGGGAGCAGGTGTAAATGGGACACTTGTTCAATTCATCTAGAACATTCTTACCCAATCAAGAGTTACAAGAAAAAGAAAGCTTCCATTACTTTTCAAATTGGTAAGACCTTACTTGAGAATAGATGAAATCTACAGATTTTAGACACTGGAAGGATGCCAAGAGAGGTACCATTGTTCTGATTGTCAGGTCGTCAGAACCATGGAGGTCTAGGTGTGCAAATGACATGACTTTGTAGGAAGAACTATTTTATTTATTCAACTTACACTTCAAATAAAATAAATTGCATCTTCAATTTACACTTGTAAGTTTTTGAAAAAAAAGGCTTTTAGCTTTTTTGTAAAAGTAAACAAGTTCTCAAACTAACAGTTTTAAAATTAAGTTCTATTATTTCTGGCCAGTCTGTAAAGTATATTATCTTCTGTTAAACTGAAATTTTTTCATAGCAGTTAAGGAGAAGCAAATATTTTAGCAAGAAGCATAAAACTAAATGGTTATTTGAAAATTCTGTAGAATAAAACAGAGTACTCTCTCTTCTGGCCTTCTACATATATTGAAATATTCAGGTGCTTATCTACACACATGCATGTTCAAGCTGTTAATGTTTCTCCACCAAATCCCATGGCCAAAGGTTAGACAGACTCACAGTTCCTTATTTAATCCATTATTTTGAGATTGTGTATGCAAAGAAGTAACAACCGTCAAAGATACAGCGATTAAGCATGATACACTCATGGGCAGGCCAGAGCAAGTCTCAAGAGAGATGGAGTACACTCTTCACCAAAATCAAGAGGTACAAGTATACGGTCCAAGTTCAGAATCAAACCTGAATTTCAAGTCACTAATTTTGGCTCACGTATTCATAATTCTGATTTATAGGTATTTTAAATTATGATAGAAAAGGAATAAGACCTACAAGCCTTCTGCACAGGTATTATTGAAGATTATTTCTCAGAATTTTAACCGGTTTGTTTTATGGTTAATGCCTATTTGTTCTCTAATTTACAGATGGATAACCAAGAAAGGTTTTTATATTACCCTCCAGATTTGTGTCAAGAGAGAACATGTTCAATAGATACTTCTCACAGAAGTCTGATTGCATTAGCTTCTCTTTGAATGTCACTGCTGTTTCCTTGAATTTTAGGTATTATGTAGCATCATAAATAGAAAAATTAGTATAACAGAATTTTATATTAACTACGTATAAAATGACGCAACATAAATCTGATAGAAATTACTGCAAAAATATACTGCTTCAGTTTAGTTCTTTTCCCATCTTTGCCAGAGTATAAACTTACCCTGCATTTGGTCTTACCAAGGATCATAAGGGCCCTTTTTCCATATCACAACATAAATCTTACACATTTTCTGTTTAATTTTTCTTTCTTGCAGCAGAACCTTAGCTTTGAATTTAGATCAGTTTAAATGTATGTAGGCTTGCTTTTTTTCAAATTTGGGGATGGATTTTTTTTCAAGCTTGATTTTCAAAGTTTATATTACATATTTCAAAAACATCGAGTGACTTGTCTAAGGAATCTTGTCAAAAGTAGCTGAAACAACAAGGATATACAGAGATATCCAGGTTAATAACAAATATCATATCCCTTTGAAGTTGGATCATGTATCAGAACTTGGGTACAATTTATAGTCTTTGCAGAAAAATCATCATGCTTTAATTGTTAGTTAAAAAAAGAGAAAATGACAAGAAATCATTGATAAAAAGATTTGAGTCTTAGTGGCAGAGAAGAGTCATGCATTTCAGACTTCTGGGTGCCTTTCATTCTCACAAAAGGCATTTTGAGTTTTTTGAAAGCATTGACCTAAGTCTTTTAAAGTTAAATGCAGTGTGGGCAATTTAACAGGAGCCAAATTAAGAAAGCATACAGGTTTCATTTTTGATGAAAAAGAGATTTGAAAAAGTCAAACTCATAGATCAGAGTTAATACTCTGATGCAATTTTTAATCCATTTTCATAGATGCATTTTCATGATATAATGAAGATGCAAGCAGGAGCAGAGGTACCTTGTTTCAGACAGTGATATAATCCCAACTGCTAAGAGGCTATCTGTTTTCAAAGAAAACATCCACTGATTTGCAAATCAGTATTTTTCCTCAGCACAACCAGTATGTCCTAACCACATACAGCAAAATGACAACTCCAATGAATTTTGTCTACCTTCTCCCTAGCTAATTATAGCTGTCACCTGAAAGCATTGCTATCAGAGTGTGTAAAAGCACATTAAAGTAACTGTTCCACACGTAGTTTTGTCTATTAAGACTCTCCTGTTAAAATTGTCTAGATTTAATACATAGGTAATTAACAACACATTTAAACAACTATTTCTAAAGCAAGTTACACAACCATCCATAAGAGCTATTCGACTGTACCGTATGGTGCTGTAGTAACAAAGTCCTTCTCACTTAATGCAATACTACTTAATACTACTAAATAAATTATTGAGGGCTTGAGTCTTTGGTTGGGTGTGGGCTTCTTTGTTTATCAAAAGTCACTAAGATGTACACAATAACTTTGTGGTTTAACAAGATTTAATTTCTCAGTCAACAGGAATTGAGCCCATGGGACTGTGGCTTTTGAAATTAGGGTGTGTTTAGGTTTGGAGACTGCCCAAATTTCATTCACATTTAAAAAGGGAAAGCACCATGCCAGACATATGCAATCAGAAAATATGATTACACTCTGAGGGAATACTGTAAAGCAAATGCTCCCATATATTCTGTAGAGATCAACTAGAAAGGCTGAGAACTAGTATGGTGGTATTAAAATATCCAGCAAAAAAATTTCCAATCCAATTAAAAACCCCTAAGAACCAAAAATTAAGTTAATGGCCTCAAAGTAGGCAAATGAGGCAAAGTTACCCCTACTTACAACACAGAATAACATTGAGAAATACGGAAGAAGTCAAACATGTCAGGCTCTCTGGTACTACCCATTGCTTACAACCATTATGGAACAATATTGTTACAATTAGTGAAGCTAACAAGGGAAGAAAATGCAAAATCTGATGTGCTGTGAGAAAAAGCTGAAAGAAAAAACAGAAAATCAACTAAAATAGGAAAGTCACCTAAAAAAATTCCTTCTTTCAAGACACAGCTTTATCAAACACAAGATCCAGGATTAAAATTCAGATCCCCTTATGAAACTCTCTCCAATAAACTGAGGGGTTTTGTTCTTTGTTTGGTTCTTGGGTGGGTTTTTTAGTTGGGATTTTTGGAGTTTTTTAATCTGTCTTTTTCCTGAGCAAATACAATGATAAAGTTGGACTGATCTGTTTTCTATTCAAACCAAATCAATAATTAGACATTCCAACTTTTTGAGTCTTGCCTGAGATAACATATAATATTTTCCTCAATTAGGACAACATTTCATAGAGAGTTTTAGAATGTGCCTGAATATATTCTGAATCCCTGATTTTACATACCTAGAGGTCAAATGCTCTCTGATTATTACTACCAGACAGTTATGAATCCCCTGGAAGTTTATACTACTTTTTATTACATTTCTTTTCAAAGAATTAAAATTATTTTGGGTGACTCCCTCATATAAGAACAATTAGAATCTACAGTTCCACTAACAGAAAGATTTCAATTATCAAAACATTTTGGGGTTTTTTTGCAATTGAAGAGCATTGTTACATTAGTGAAATTACAAAGTGAAGGCAAAGACCAGGAATGTAAGAAGTGATACCTATTGACAAAAGACTTCCACATTAAAAATAAAAAAGAGCAAAATCAATTTCTGTTTAGTCATTTAGAAGTTGATTGTGGCACTTATGTAAAAATGTATACACTATATAAAACATACAATGGCAATTAATGCAATTTTAAAGCTTAGGATTTTCTTATTAGCTTTCTGAGTATTGCTGATGACAAGTAAAAATACCTTCACATGAACACACAGTATTCCTACATTATATGGACTTCCTCTGATTACTCACATTCTCATACAGGGCTTGAAGGGTCTCTAGGTCAACCACAGAGTTGTCCAAGTTCACAACAGCTATAAAAAAAAATACAAAAGAAAATAGAATTAGTTGTCAGGATGATCACCTATCTGTGAAAGAAAAACTGATCACAATGCCCAGCAATAGTTTTTATGACCTACTGGTCATACAGCTTAAAGGTTTTAACTTTATTTAATGCCTTGAATAGTGCCATTCCTAAGACTATGACTAGAAACCTGGTAGAGCCAGGTGTCAAGTGTTAAAGAATTCATCTCCCTCCCCCCAAACACACAAACACGATCCCACGAGTATGGCCATAGTCAGATATCAGAGCTAAGCTTTACATCAGACTTTCATGGTCCAACTGAAAGCATTATAAAAATTTGTCAATCTGCACCACAGCCACACACACATACACTCACACAACAAAGCTCATTCCTGTCACTGGTTGACTTCAGTCTTAAACTCATTAATCCATAAGTCAGCCAGTTAACTTCAAAACACCTGACAGGGGTCAAGTCTTCTATGCACTAAGCAGACACGTTTAGCATGGATACAAAATATGTCTTTCCTGTTCCCAACCAATTCTGGCACCACACACATTTTTGTCACCATCAAAACCCCCCATATAACAGTGCAGAGAGCTATTTCTACCTATATAACCTGGACAAAAAAACCAAACCAAACCAAACCAAAAAATGAATTAAAAAAATCATTATGAGGGACACACTTTTAGGAACAGAAATCAGACTCCCAACTTGTACTAGGAACATTTCATAAGGCATAGAAAATTTCTGCAAACTATTGAAGAACTGTTCTCAGCTAGTACAAAGTTCTTTTCAGTTTTCCTCTCACACATTTTTTGCAAGCATAGTGACCATTCATTTAAAAGCCAGGTAAACCCAACTTTCCCCATCCAGATTTTAAATCTTGAAAACACTTAGAATGACACATTAGAATATATATGATAGCAGTGAATGATTTTTATCATACTATACCAGTCTTTTCCCTATTGTGCACTTCATTGATTCGTACCCTTTTTTGCAATGGACTTTCCGTGTGTCTGTGAAATTGTACAATAAGCTAAATAATTCCCCAGGCAAGATTAATCTAGAAAGTGCAACATTGATCAGAGATGGAAACCCAGCACTAAGTTACATTTTGTCCTATAAATACATGTCCTTAACTGTCATGGCGAAATTCTGTGTATAACCCTAAAGACTACAGACAATATAATTCAAGCTCATGTGTTTCCGATTGCTCTAAAGCATTTAAAGATACCACTCTGAGTCTGGGACTCATCATGTTTCCCCTTTCCAGGCCTGAGACATAGTTTTAGTTGTAGTATAAGAAAATTATAAATGAAGAAGCATTGATCTTGATTAAACTAAGCAGTCCACACTGTATCTCCAAGCAAGGCATGAAGCTAACATTCAGGACTAAACCAAAAAATAATTAGAAAGTTCTTTCATTTTTCAGAAATAATATTGAAATTTTTTTTCTGTTTTTCCCTTACCAGAAGGCAACATAACTGATAATGGCAGTGTAATAGTTAACAGTTCAGGAAGCAACATGGTTTGTTTTCTTTTGGGGAAAGGGGCACATGCAAAAAGCTGCTACTAATTATTTGGTATATTTTTAAACACCCTCTCCCTCCTCCCCCCCCCCCAAGTGTAATAATTGTTGCGAAAGAGACTTAAAGATGCTCTCTCAACAAGGCACTGTATTATACATTGTATTTAATAATCCCTGTTACTCAATAAGACTATCTGTATGCTTAAAACTGTGCTAAATTTGCCTTGTAGAACTGGAGACTAAAATTAGGATGCAAATAGAAACTGAGTCTAGACTGGTTTGAGAGCTCTACTATAAGAAAACACATATGTCAAAGCCTACACACAAACAGCTTTATTAAAACCAGGATATATTATGAAACTCAGTTTGTATTATCCCAACATTTCAGCACTTTTATGCTTACGCAATGTTTTCATATATGGACACATTCACAACCCTTCAACTATTTATTTTGCGTTGTGGCTGTCTTCTCCCTGCTCCACCCCCCTCCCCTTCCTTCCAGAGCCTGTCTACTCCTGCACTAAGAAATATGACATAAGTTCCTGCTCTGACTTTTGCTCAATGTTAAGATCACCCATGGATTACTCAGGGAGCAATAGAACACTTTTGTTTAAATGCTTGCAGGAGATAAGAGAACGCCTGGCAAACACAATGGTGCCAGGTCTGTGTACTTTCAACAAAACAGGTATGCAGAAGAGTGTACATACTTAAGGGAGCTGCTTAAAACAAATCAGTCTGAGACAAGGTCGTGGAGAAGTTAGATCCTAGTATATATCCTTCAAATCCCCTCTTCCCAAGGCAAATATATTTCCCTATGTTTCATCTAAAGATGTATATGTTCACAAATAGTACTCCAGCGTCTCACCAGAGTATTTCAATATTCACCGTAGCCATGCTCCCCTGACTCAAGGAATCAGGGGATGAGCTTCTGTTCCTTGGCAATACTGCAGCACTGTCAGGCAGAACATGATAGTTGGCAAAATAAATCACAGTTGTTGTATATTTAATTCCATTACCTAGATAATTTGAACTGATAAAAACAACGATGTTTCCTTATGCAGCCAAGCTTACTAGCTGAACATCTCCAATCCCTACAATCAGCATGACTACAGAAATATCTAAGCAAAGCATTCCATGCGTGGTGGCAAAACAATGATGAAAAATAGACAAATATTAATTTCCTCATATGAAAATATGCTTAGCTATGCTACAATTCCAGCATACTTTGATGCAAACAATTGGAGAAGGGTTTATATTAGTCTTTCAGCTGCTGAGTGTTTTCACTCATGTCACTATTTCAGAAAGTGGGGTTTTTTGTTGTTTGTTTCAAAGTTGACATTGACATTTCCTGGTCTTGACTACTATGAAATGATCTCTAACAGCCAGCACATCATCCCACCTTTCTAATACATTCATAAGACAGCAGTGAAAGATATCTGTTGGATTTTGCTCCAATAGAAACAACTTTCTTTTAATCACATCAGACGTAGGCATTTAGTTCTTTCCGACAAGATTTTATAGTACTATTTTCTTGCATTCCTACTGCCACTGTTGCCAATAAAACCAGCAAGTCAGCACCAGTTTCGAGCCCTAATATGGTATAATTATTTGATGTACATATAATTGTGTATTTATACACACATATATAGAGATGATTAAATCAAATTTGAACCAAGTATGTCCAGATACACACAAATATGACAGATAAAAATAAAATCAACTACAAACCAACAACTATTTTTTTCTTTGTAAGCAAGCCCTGGTCAACAGATGCTTACAGAAAATCCACCCAGTAAAAATGAAGAATGGAGGATCAATCACAAATGATTGTTTGATACTATAAAGAATGCAGGAGAAGGTATTTCAAAGGATTTGTAGCTAAATGAAAGGGTTCAGAAAACCCTTGCTGGTCTTCAACTTTCCTGATATTGTCACTGTTTTAATCATAATCTACATAGAAATTTAAACTAGTGTCTTTGAGACAGAAATATATCTTATCATCTAACTGCAGAATATGGAAGTTTTTGCAGAATGGAAGAATTTCCTTTTGATTCTGTATTTCTACAATATCAATTGAATCAAAAATAAATATGCAAATCACATCAACAAAGCCAACTTAGATACTAGCCTGAAACTCAAAGGACAAAAGAACACATTCAGAGAAGACAGATGTACTATTCTTATTCATATAAATTAATTTGAGTGTATAGAAGATACTTCCCCTGACAGGAGGATAATATTGCTTCTAAGGGGAAAAAAAAGGGAGAATAATGTAAAGCACACAATCATATTGTGAGGCATATTTGAACTCTGAGAACAGATGGACCTTCTCCCATATACACAGAAGCCAATTTAGAACAGAGACACAATGCAAAAAACCCCAAAACAAACCACAAAAAAATAAACCGAACACAATGAATAATCACCACCCACAAGTCTTCAGAGGAACACAGTATGTAACCAAGCCACCAACGAGATCAAACTTTTTGCCAGCAAATATAATCCTGAAGAAGAAATGCATGAGAACACCAGCAGGAAGCTGGAGGATGCACAGTATATTGCCAGCAAGACTTAAAAAGGAAGTAGCTGTACTTTTTTCCTTGTGAGACAGATCATTGCTGCTGTTTATTCATATATGTAGGAGCGTGTGAACTACCAGCTACCACTAAAACAAAATTGATAGGCCATATAGACACAGCAAACCTACATTTGCCTATATTACAAACCTACGTGACAATCCATCAATAGTATCACTTATCTAAACTGTTTGAGAAAACACAGCTTCCTACAGCTACCCAGACCTTGGAAATTCTATTTTATTTCAAATTCCCAAACTCTGGAATTTCCTATTAAAATGAAAAAGCCAAAATTCAAAGTTTCCCACTGAGTAGAACTTCAAGAAGAAAAAGAATTATCAACCTGATCCTTTGGCTCCAAATTTTATGTCATAAACCTCTCATCAGCACAATCTCACATACAGATGACTTTCAGAAAACTGGTATTCAGTCGAATTCTTAGTCTTATGCCTTCCATTTTCTCAGGGCAGGTTTCAAATTACACTTAATTTCTTTGGCCTTTCCAAGCATGCTTCCTAAGCTTTTCTGTCTCTGGACTCCATCTAAAATTAAGTGGCTCCTTCTTGAAACCTCCTAGAAGAATTCTTGTCTCCCAAAAAAACTGACTAAGCATTTTCCAAATCCTACTTGAGAGATAACGGATTGCAGTTTAACTCCTCAGAAAGAAGCAGTAGCTGAAGAAAGACCACCGCAAATTTGCAAAAGAAATTCTGAACCTGTTCTTGCCCTACTCAGATCCTTCAGAGAGACAAACAAGCAAACCACCCACCCAAGATCTTCATGCTGATTTCCACCTCAATTGACTTCTCCATTAATCTCCAAAACCCAAGCATTATGTCTCCAAGAGGTTACTCCCTTTTTCCTCCTGTACATATTTGCCTCTTCACTTT
Source organism: Acanthisitta chloris (assembly GCF_000695815.1). NCBI lineage: Eukaryota > Metazoa > Chordata > Aves > Passeriformes > Acanthisittidae > Acanthisitta > Acanthisitta chloris. The sequence continues at coordinate 63,187 of NW_008651498.1, forward strand.
CACTTCTGCTCTCTTTCACCACAAAAGCACCACGAGCTTCTGCAAGACTTCGCATCTTTGTCAAACGGCAGCAACATAAAAAGCAAAATAAAAAGGTAGATTGATTCCTCTTCACTGAGTGAAAGACCTATTTCTAAAGCAACTAATCACAGTACTCCTATCACACAGTTCTGTGTGTGGCACAGATTTGGGGGTTTCACAGCTGTTCTGCCCATCATGTGATTCTAACATGCAAGATTATAAAATACTGAGAGGTTACAACTTCCATGGTACTTTATCCAGGCTTTCATCCAGAGACAATCCTGCTCCATGTTAACACTTGCACCCTCTATACCCCAGGAATATTACCCCAGACTCAAGAGTGAAAGAAACAGAAAGGGCATCAACCAATCTCAAAACCAAAATGGAATTTGTTGTTATTAAGAACCTTTATCAATATATAGAAACATCCAAACAGTAAGATGTACATAAATAGAGTCTCAAAATTACCACATAATCATGAGGCAGATCTGTAGCATTACAATTCACTAAACCTTCTAAAGTATTTTGAAGCAATTGTATTGAAAATTTTGTGAGACTTATATTAATTTTTTAATATCTAAAAAGAATATTTGGAAGGAAAAGGCACAAAAGTAGATGAGTAGGTCCAATATGTCACACTGTATGAGCTTTCCTGAATTATTATTTCTGGGTTAGTTAATAGCTGCTCTAAGAATAATGTACAGGTAATAAATTGCAAGTGGTCAAAATCCAACATCATTAGAAAACTAACACATTGGTAAAAGCTTAAACAATGGAAAATTCTGATACAAGAAAAACAAGTCAGATATAAGTTGATCAGGATATATACTGTTTCTGACAACAAATTAGAGGAAAAGAATGAATAAACTTTTTTGTTTGTTCACTGAATCCAGAATAAAAGTCTTTCCTGACAGGTGCCTTTGGAGGAAAATGCAAGAACACCACACATGCAAATACAAGCAAACCAGAAAAAAAAGGCTCAGCGTAGACAATTTCTTCAGGTTGTTTAGAATGACTGACAGCAAACTGCTCAATTCAGAAGAAGAAGAAAAAAAATCTGCCTCAGTGTTCTCATCAACGAAAGAGCCAAGAGAACCTTAGAAGAAGATCAAAGTGCAATGGTTTCCTTTGCTGCTATAAAGATTATGGTATCATGTAACATCAAGCTACTTGTGAAGTAAGCCCAGATATACATCCAACTTATTTATACTTATAAATAAGCTAAACTGCAAAACTTGCAGATTTTAGTTGGTTATATAATTAACCTCCAAATGGAAAAAAAAATATCCTTTACCCTTTTTGTTTTAGGGTTTTTTTCCCCTCACATGTGAATTTATTGGCATCATTCATCTGACCTAGGCCTACTTCACAAGGTCATGTGAAGCTTCCAACACCTTCACAACTACTGCTATTTTCTTGAAATTCTTCTTTACTCAGATAATAGAAATGTGAATCTCCAAAGCAGAAATTTGGAGGCAAATGGGTCTCTGAAATAAATGCTGTGTTTATGTAACAGTGCTAAAACCAAATGTCCCTGTGCTCATAGAAAATGCAGCAAACACATAATGGTCATGGCTGTATAATTTTTAAAGATTCTCAGAAAATTAGTGAAATAAAAGAATTTTTAAACAGGATTATCTGATTTTACACAACATGTAGAAAAAACCCAAACCTTGATAACTGGTAGGTAGGTGATGACTGCACTGCGTAGAACTAACATAAATTAACAATTTCATACTATTACCTACCTTCTCACCCTCAGTACTTCTGCAATACAGATATTATTAGCAAATACTCTAACATTTTCAGGATGAAAACTTTAAGTGCACAAAGCACAATGGAGATTGGATCTTCAACACAAGTACATATAGCATGGATCAGAGGCAAGAAACAGCACTTAGAACTGCTTGCACATAGCTTTCCTGTGGCAGTAATTCACCTTGATCTAAAGCTTGTATAAGAAACCAGAACAGTAAACAAAATTTTCAAGCAGAAGCCACAGATTAAGCTGAGCTCTTGCTTCAGATTGTTTTTTAAAGGACTTACAAAATTTATATACCTTCAAGAACATGCACTTGCATTTCTAGGAAGCAATAAGACTTAATTAGGCAAAAATATGCATTTGCAAAATGTAAAGCAACAATTGCAGGAGACTTCATTGAAAGGGGTGAATCTTTAGTATGATTCTTCTCTCATAAACACTATTCAGTTTTTAGACACTTTTCCTTAGCACTCCTTTTCCTTAATGTGTATGCCTAATAAAAAAATTGTATCAATAGAGCTCTTTTACATATGTATAAATATATATTCACACATACAACTAAATATATCACTAGACTTTATATATAGCTGTACATAGTTAATATAAACAGTTATATTACATACATTTCAAACAATTGCCTACTATGTTAAGGACAGCAGTTACTGATTATGTGAAGTCTAACTTCATACACCTATACAGTTTGTTTATAAAAAGTGTGCAAGTTCAGTTCATAGAGAACAAATATATTTTGTTTGACTCGGTATGTCGCCTTCTTGTCTAGGCAGGGAAAAAAAAGGAGAGCAATGCTGTAATCCTTTCAGAATAAAATGTTTAAATACAAACATGATTGCCATTGTAGACTGTTTTAGTTAGAGAGATTGTATTTCAGTTCTGGTTTTGAGAGGTTTGCTGATTTGACTATAGAGAGTACTTCAATGCTTATCTTAATTGTTTAGATAAGACTTGTTTGAATTTGGCAGGTGAAAAAAACATGGGTGTGGGATATAGGAAGGTTGAGAAAAAATCTGGCAATTTACCAGATTATGCTTATTTTAAACTTTAGTGCACAGAGGAGCAAACAGTCTCAATGAACCTGCCAGGGGCTAATCATTGGGGAGTGAATTTGAAGTGCAAGACTGACTGGCAGGATTCAAAATTTCAACAAACCGAAAGGATTACTATGATAACTCCCAAAACACTACTTAAGGCTCAACATAGTACACAAATGTAAATGATATGACACATTTTAATAAATTTAAAACAAAACAAAATTGTGCTTTATGCTTACAGTAGGGGGTTGTACACTTGGCAAACTTTCTGTCCCTTAAATGTATTTTTAAAGTGTTCAAGAATAAGATTTAATATAAAATTAATATTAACATGGATACATCTTCTATGTAAGAAATTCTGTTCCAGAAAATAAAATTACTGCTATAAAAAAAACCCCAATGCTATTGGCTTTTACTTCAATATCAGCTTGTGCTAAGCTTTTTCATTTTCTGGTTAAGTTAGTACAGCATGCCACAGACATTTCATTTAGAGGTTCTCAAAAGGAAACTTGTCATACCTGTCAAGTATATGATTTTTTTGTGGGGAGACTACTAGAACATGATATCTGAGGAATATAATTTGGGGATGTTTATGTGACAGTATGTACTTACAGTAGATGTTACAAAAACAAACTGTACAAACACATCAGCTGCAAAGGCACATATGCAGTAGATCTGACATTGTGTATCAATCTGCCTGCATACAGATATGATTTATAGCCTTAAATTCATGAGTCAAGTGACATAAAATTTGGTTTTGCTGTATGTTAGTGTTTGACTATTATTTTAGATTTATATAGGCTCTAACACTTTTTAATCTCTCTTTCAATGGCATTAGGACCAGGCTAATTGCAGTACCATTGATGGTGTTAATTGTGACAAAGAATGTATGCAAGTCAAACTGCAGATCAGTGTAGCATCTCATAACTGAGTACAGCTGGGAGACGTTAGCAAGACTTCTTTGGAATACAAACAAGTCTTCAGGCTTTGAACTAATTGAGACTTTATGTGTGTGGTTTTTTTCAGAATTCAAATTTGCTAGCTTTTGGTGTAATTCCACCTTATCTGTTTTCATTAGAGTAGCTCACAGTAAACAAAACCATGTCGAACTCTGGAAAGTCCTCTCCATAAGCAAAGAGACAAGCTTTTTCCTTCATGCTTTAGGGAGCTCATTCTAAATATAAATAAAATGCAGGAGGAGGAAGAGATTTATTTTGAATCATCTATTGCATTTAATAGTTATCAGGGTAGATACCTAATGCACTTTTTCCAGAAAATAGATTCTCTACAATAAGCAACTAACTTGGGATCTTAGCTTTTTTTTTTCTGTCAATTTACCCACAGTTAGCACATACTTAAAGGAGCTCCAGGTGTGTTCAGCTGGCAATTTACAATACTTACATTAAATTACTTGTCATCACTAAATGAGCTAATAACTGCCTAGCTCATAGATCTGAAAATTTAACTGCTCTTAAAACACTACCAGAAATGAGAGTATCTTAGGCTTTCATAGGAATCTGCTCTCAGCTTACTTCAAATAAGTATATCTTTGTCTACAATGAAAAGAAAGTTATTAAAAACAGTGCTTAATCCTCAGTGAAATCCATGTGGCAATGCTAATGGCAAAGCTGCTCTTTGCTGAGCAGACTCAAACTCACCCAAGAAATTTTGATTGCACTCTTTGTAATCATGATCAATGACTAATGTAATACTCCTTGTCTCTCAAGGAGTGACTAGAAGTTAAAACAATCTGGACTAGAACTAGAACTGGTGTAATATAAAAAGACCAACAAAAGAAACAGCAGAATAACTTCAAGAACTTGGTTTTCTGTTGAACTGCTCGATCTATTCAGCCAATACAGATGAAATTAAGAAGCAACCTGATTACATACCAGCATGAGAAGATCTCTGAAAGTAGATGGCTCTATAATTTCACAGACCAAAAGCAGGAAAGATTGAAGGGTGTCTGTAAATTAATCTGACAAATTCACTATGGAAATAATATTTTAAGTGCTAAAAGTAAGGGAAATTAACCTTTTGAACAATGTTTCATTGGATACATTGACTTCTTCATCACTTAAAATATTTCTATGAAATCCTAGACTCACCGAAGTCAATGGCAAAACTATCAACAACTTCAAAGCAAGCAAAAGGTTGAAGGGTCAGACTTTCAGCTGGAACTCAAGATCATTTATACTGCTAAAATGTTCATATTTATACAGACTAATCAGTTGAGGCAGGAATTAGTAGGCAATATTACATGACTTGCCCTATTTAGCAGTCAGACTAAATGCTTAGAATGCTCTTTCTAAAAATTGAGAGTTGATCTGTGTGTTTGCCCTTTGCTAGATCTCTCTGAAATTCTCTACTAGTCTTCTGTAACATCACCAAGTCTAAATCACTTCATGGAATGTTGGTACCCCTTGATGATTTACAGCATAAAGTACTGCAAGTACTTTTAGCCATGAAGACATGTACAATCATTCAGAAACAAGATTTCCCTGCTTATGGCTTGATCTAGCCAGCTGTGTGTGATACAGGTATCTGTAATAGGAGATCTAGTTAGAAAACACTTCCATGGAAACTTACAAGGATTCAAAATTCAGGCAAAGCAGGTCCCCATTCACCTGTAATTGCACTGCAAGCAGCTGTTGCAGTCACAAGTCAAAATACAAATTTTCTGGCTCAAGAATTACAAACACAAAGCATTTGAGAGGTTTCCTTCAAAAAGCAAATTTCTCTTTCCTTCTGTCAGAGGGTAGTATCTCACTGAAATAAAATTACATGCTCTCAATTCATTCTCCAAATCGAATTAAAATTTTATTTTCTGCACAGCAGAGAGCAGTTTAGATGTAGTCTGGTATTCTACATGTCTGCCCAGTCTGATGTCTGGATAAACACCAGGGATTTCATTGTACTAAGGCACGTTAAGCCTTCCACCAAATATTCTGAAGTTACAGAATTAAGGAGCTACAGATGCTAAAAAAGTGATGTAATGATCTTGTGATATTTAGTCCATCTTTTAAGTGTGGTGGGATTACGAAAATAATGCAAAAAGATTTTTGGCTAGGTAGATGAGAGATGGCACAGATTTACTAACTCAAATCCCAATACTGTGATAGCTGAGCGCAGAAGGATGCATGTTTATGGTTTAAGTCCCATCTTTTTTTCACACTCCAAAATGTTTCTCAAAAGCTGGTCTTAATAATTTGAGGAAATAAGGGCTGGGATAGCAACTAAACCAAATGCCCACGTATGCGGAAAACCAAACTACATACCTTATAAGAAATAAATTTTTTAAAAAGTTCATATTTTTAAAACTACATGTGTATTTATTTCAGTACTTTGACTAGATTCAGCCTACTGAGAACTTCAAGAAGACAAGAGGCACTCTATATTGCTTCAGTTCGATGACAATGAGCTATATCTAGGTAGCCAAAGCAACTGCAACTTCACTAAAGAAAACAGATTACACAGAAACAGAACCTAACGCCCATTGCTTGGGGAAGTTTCTTGCGAAACAGCAGAACAGAAATCACCTTGATCTTTCATTGCCTATGGATAACAACACAACAAGGAAAAAATGTGCAGTAAGTAGGAGAAATCCAGGTGCCTCATGAAGCGACAGGTACAGGAACACCAACACACTGCCTCCAGCATGGAAAAAATGGGCTCTCAGACTAAAAGTTTCACCAGTTTTGCAGCAGAAAACCATAATTTCCCCAGCACTATTTCTTACCCTCCCCTATCATGGATGATGCATAGACACAGCAAACAAGTCACTACCATCTTCGCATCATGCTCTCACTTCCTTACGCTCGGCGCTATCGTTTAAAGGAGACTACCCCCGGGCGAGGAGCGCGCCAGGACAGCGGGGCGGTGTGTCCCGCAGAGGGGCCGGAGCTCTGCCAGCGCAGCGCGGGCCGCTGTT
>NW_008651499.1:0-15785 GCF_000695815.1 Acanthisitta chloris
GGATGTCGGAGGAGCACGAGATGGACAAGACGATCAAGGTAAGCAGGAGCCGCCGGGCACTGCTCACCGCCGAGGCAGAGAGGCAGCGCGGACAGAGCCTGGGGCACGGCGGGACCGGGATGGAGGACGCCGCTAAGAGCATCAGATCCCACCGTTAACCTGTCACTGCTGTAACCCCTAAAGCAGATCCTCCAGTGCCACATCCACACACCTCTTAAACACCTTCAGGGGCGGTGACTCCACCGCCTGCCTGGGCAGTTCCAGTCCGTGACCACCCGAGCAGTGGTGCCTCGCTGACCCCCAAGGGGCTTGGCTGCCCTCGGGCAAGGAGAAGGAGCCGCAGGCAGCGGCTCCCGCGCGGGGGGTGGAGGTGCTGAGGCTGCTCTGGGCGGTGGGAAACTCATTCCACAGCACTCCCGGGCTCAGAGGCAGTGCTGGTGCTTCCATCCCTCCCCGAGCTCCTGTGCGGATGTTATCGTGAAAACAGCTCTCTCTGTGTGATGTTTGTGTTTGGAGAGGAGCTGAGTAGTTTCAGTGTGTGCTCAGTGCTTCCTGGTGTATCCCGAGGTGTCCTGGCTGAGAGAATTTCCCAGGGAAGGTGGGGAAACTCTTTGGAGATAAAGTGACAAAACCCAATGTTTTCAAGCCTGTCTGAAGGCTCTTTGCCTGGTGCAAAGCATTTGCTGTCACAGGTCCTGGATTCCTTCATAAATGCCTGTTAAAATAAAGACAAATGATTTCCTTAAGCAATTCTAGGTAGCTTGGAGGTTAAAGACTGTGCTTTGGCATTTCTCACCTTGCCTCATCCCTGCTGTCTGCCAAGGTGGGATTTGGCTTTACAGAGTTCGTTGGGGGCAAAATCCAAAGCAAGAGAAAGCAGCCAACACCATATTGTGTTGAAATCTGGATTGATTAATCCCAGAATGGTTGGGGTTGGAAAGGCTCATCCAGTTCCAGCTCCTGCCATGGGCAGGGGCACCTTCCACTAGCACAGGTTGCTCCGAGCCCTGTCCAACCTGGCCTGGAACACTCCCGTATTTAAAATATGTGGGTTTGGCTCTAAAAAGACTCAAAGTAGAAGGAAATCTGAGCAGGTTGTAAATAAACAATGAGGTCTAGTATCAGAATTAATTACTCTCTCTTCCTTGATGCAGTGCAGGGGAAATAAACAGATGTGCTGAAGGCTTTGAAAAGAAGGTTTTGGTTTTAAGTGGTGTTTCATGTGAAGATCTGCATGAGAGTTCTTGGGGTTTAAAAGCAAAACAGAAAAGCTGAAGCAGTTTAAAGGTGGAACAGTCCTGTGTCTGCCTCCTGCCCCTCAGTTTGGAGAGGTTCAACCAGGAACAGCTTCTGGGCAAATCCTTTAAGTTATGAGCATTTTCTGGATCTGAACCATCAATTAGTATTTTTGCTGATTTCTGTGCTCCTCAGAGTTGGCTGTGGTTCAGGTGTGATTTGGTTTCACCTGTGTGAGGGTTTAAGCCTGTGATTCAGGACAGTGATCACTGTGTAAGGGAAATGAGGTTAGGCTGAAAACCTACTCTTTGGAGCAGTGGAGGTGGAGTTATTCCTTGTTGGATCTATGGAGTTTGTCCAAGCAGCAGCAGCCTGTACACCTTTAATTGACTGCAGGGATTATGTATTCCCCCTAAAATTCCTCATTTCAAACCTTTTTCCATGAATATTCAGTGGAAACTGACAGGTCAGAGAATCGTTAAGATTGGAAAAGATAAGATCAACAAGTCACTAGTGCCTGAGCTTTCCCCCACCCCCAGCAGTCCTGGTGTGTGTTTAACCCTGTCTGAAAGCAGTTTGCTGCAGATCCAGCTGGGAGAGCTCTGGGAGTCCTGCCTGGAAGCATCCCAGACTGCTGACTCTGCACGGGAGGATGCTCAAACTGTTGTTTTAGGTCCCCAGAGCTGCTGAGAGGGAATTGTGCTGCTGCAGAGAACTCAGCTTAAACTCTGTGTGAAACTTTGTTGTAACTGACTGTATTTCCTATCAGTTTATTCCCATGGCCCACTGGAAATTCATGTAAGGAGTGATGAGAACTTTGAACTCCTTCAACAGGAGGAGCCAAAGGGTTTCCTGTAAGGAACTGCACCACTGCAGAGTTTTTGGGAGCACTTTCCTGCCTCCTCTGTTCCCAGCAGCAGCTCATTGCTTCCAGCTGAGCTGTCAGCCAGGCTGTGAGTCCTGAGCTGTGCAGCAGAGCTGCTGCAGGGCAGGATATTCCCCAGGTGTGGAGCTGAGTCCAGGGATCTGTGCCCTCTGTAAAGCACTTTATTCCCCACGGGAGTCCAGGATTCCCTCAGCTGCCTCATCCATGGTACATTAAACAGAGAGACAAAGCATTTGGGGCTTTCCACTTGAACTACTTTGATATTTCCAGAGGGAAGTTTTATATTGGTACATTTTAAGCACTTCAAGCTGTTTAGAATAACCATGGACTTGTTAAGGTTGGAAATACCTCCAAGATTGTTGAGTCCTAACTATTGACTGAAGATGTTAGGAGCTTGATATCTGAGCATTATGCACTCATGTTGGTTTGCAGCTGCACAGTCTTGGTGGTAGAACTGGAGCTCCTGTTTCTGAACTAGGGGGTGGAAGTGATTCTGTACCTTGATGAGGTCTCAGATACTGTATTTGCATAATTTGGGCACGGTGAATAGTGTTTCTTGATCACTAAATTATTGCTTTTTTACTTCTAAGTCATAAAACTGCTTTGGAGTGAAGGTTAGAATCCAAATAGTGCAGGAAACAAAAATGTTGCCTTTTTTTTCTTTAAAATATGCAGAATGTGAAAGTGGAAACGATTCTTTGTTAAAAAGGGATTTATTTATATTTGTTGAACTTGTCCTTCAGGTGGTGAGACTCATCAGATCTTATCCTTGCTTCATTTAACTCGTAGATCACAGATTTTCCAGTTCCTGATCAGCCTCTCTGCTCCATTTATCCCTCTGGGATGGAGCAAATAAGTCTCTGTGCCATCGCAGGAAACCTCCACTTGACTCTTTTCCTTCCACCCTTCACACTAGCCATTTATGAGTTGTGTAATACTCCAGACTGCATTAAAAGCCAGTTTTTCATTTTTATACTCCAATCCCTTCAAATCTTGCCTTAAATATCCCTTTTCCTCTCCTGCTTTGTCTTCAGTCCTTGTGGCTTGAGGCCTAGTGTTAATCCATGACTATTGTAGCAGAGGCCTCAGATTAATCTTTTTGGGATTGGCTTTTCCAACCCCTTAGAGTCATTAAGGTTGGAAAAGACTTTGAGGATCATCCAGTCCAACCTTAGCTGGGAGAAAAGTGCTCTCAGTTGTCTCCTCTGCAGCACCAGTGATTGCTGAGATGTTTCATGTTTGATTAAAGTCAACAGAAGGGGAAAATCTGATCAGAAGAAAGTTAATTTGCAATGGTCTCTTCCCATAACACTTGGTGTATTTAGGACTTATTTCCCCTACTTCCTTAAGCTTCCCCAGTGCTAGCTGTTGTAGCAGCCCCTTGTGATTTATCCCCAGCTGTGCCTTTGGGAAGGTGATCCTGGACACAGGTTGGGATTGACTGAAGGCAGTTTGCCCACTCTGGCCCAGCTCAGCCTGCTCTGCTCTTGGCTCAGCACCATCTGGGGCACAGCACGTGGCAGCAGCATTAATCAAACCCCTGTGCCCTGAATTTACATCCTGCCTGGTGACGTGTGTAAGCCTGAGACATCCAGGCTGTGTCCCAGCCAAACCCTGTTTGTGTGGATTTGGACAAAAGGATTATGAACAGGAGCCTGGTTCAGTGTCAGACAAGCTAAAACTAGTTGTGCATGGGTTAAATTACAATACAGTGATTACAAAGGTTTGAAAGGCCTAATTTTCCAGTGTGTTGTGTCCATGAAATACATCTCAGTGCAGCAATGTGGGGCCCTTGGTCAGCTGTGATTGACCATTTATAGGTAGGAAGGTGGATTGGGAGCTGGGGGGAAGTGCCCTTGTTATACTCTCTGCATTAAAAGCACAAGATCTGATTTACTGTTCTCAATAATCCTGTTTCAGAATGCCAATGTGAGCAGTCTCAGCTGCACAGAAATCATTTTAAACAGCTGAGTTATTACCTGAGTCTTTTTATTTGTGCTTAATTTTCCTGCCTGAAGCAAACCCCCAAAGCAGGCACTTGGCTGCTCAGCTGCCTTGCAAACCAGGTCTGCTGAGCTGTTTGGTTTTGAAGTGCCATAGTAATTCCATTTAGTAATTCCATTTATTTCCCTGGAAACTGACTCTCTTTTCCCTCCTCCTGCTCCTTCCTGAACAGGAAACCTCCATTTTAGAGGAGTACAACATTAACTGGACTCAGAAGTTGGGAGCTGGGATCAGTGGTCCTGTGAGGTAAGGGAACACACCTCTGTGGGTTTGTGTGTGACCTGAGGAGAAGTGAGGGAGGATTTCAGGTGTGCTGCATGGAAAAGCCTTTCTGAGCACTAAATATCTGCTCCATGTGAGTTGTCCAAGCAAGGGTTGACTTCGATGGGCAATGGGTGAAGTCAAAACTGGTGGAGTAAAGTTTCCCCTCAATGCTGTATTCCTGAAGGAAAATGGAAACAGGAGTCAGTTGTGGAGCAGTGACAGCAGAAATGTCACCTGGGACACCTTTGTCCTTTGCCATCACTGCAGTGCAAAGGTCACTGCTCCTCTGTGCCATCAGCACAGCTATTTTTACCAGCTATTTTTTCACCTCATCATGTGAGCCCCAACCAGGAGCTCTTCCATGAGCTTCCAGCCCTTCTCCTCATGGATTTCTAACCCCTGCAGGAACTGGATGCTTGCTGGAAAGCCAGACATATATGTTGCCTTTTCAGCAAGGCTTTTCCCCTTAGGGAATTTGAATTTGTGGTGGAAAACAGCTCTTTCTGGGGCCTTGGCAGGGCCATTGTCTTTCACCACCATCTATCATCCTGCCCAGGAGATTGATTTCTCCTCATCTGTTCTGTGTTGCCTCTGATCTTCATTAAAACATCCCTTTGTTCTTCGTTCCTGTAGCTGCTGGTTAAAATCTGGTTAACCCTTCAAGGGTTAATGTTAAATGAGGACGAGAGAGAAAAAAAAATCCTGTGTGGGGAGAAAAAAATCCTGTGTGACACAGTTGATGGCCTGGCCAAAATGAGGATTTCCATCCAGAAACACTTTATTTATTGCAAATTCTTGATTTACAAGTCATTATTTATTGATTTTAACACTTCATTTATTGCAACTTCAGTTTATTCAAACCACAGCCTCCCCTGGGCTGTTCAGGCTGCCACGGTGTGCGTTGGGTTTCCATCCCAAATGCCTCCTGAGGGTGAATGCAGAGTGTGCTCTGCTGCTCTGCAGTTACCCCATTGCCCTGAAATGCCTCTTTATGCCTTGCTGGAAGTGTAATTTGGTGTGAGGGGTTTCCACAGACCAGATTTGGTTGCTGTGGGAGGCTGAAAACTGCAGCTGGGCCGTGGTGACAGGTGCCCTGTCCATCCCACATCGTGGGAGCAAAACTCAGAGCTACAGATCAGTTGCTTCAAGTGTGTCTTTTAACAGTCTTTGCTGACTGAATGATTTTTGTTGCTGTAACACCAGAGTCTGCATGAAAAAATCCTCTCAAGAACGTTTTGCACTGAAAATCCTCCTCGATCGTCCAAAAGCCAGAAATGAGGTATAGTTCCTGTTTCTACTCTCTGACACAACAAAGTCTTGAATTGTTGAAATGCTCTTAAGAATTAGAACACCAAATCCATGTGTTGTGCAGCTCCTGCTGTACAGGAATCCTTGGGGTTGATCCTCAGGCCTTGCTGAGCTCAGTTCCTGTGGGGTGAGGTGGAACAGAGGGTCTGACTCTGAGCTGGCTGTGGGTCTTGCTGTGTAGGTGCAATTTATTGAGCTGTTCTTCTCCCCAAGTCACATGTGATGTAACATGACCAGTTTAGGATGAATTTTGTTGCCACACATCTCACTCTTGGATGTCACTGCTCTAAGAGTTGCCAAGAATGCTTCAAGTTGCACTTGGTGTGGGTTTCTCTGTGTGCCAGAAGCTAAATCAGCTGCTGGTACTGGTTGTGGCTTCCTGAGGCTGATGAAAGCATGTGGAGGTGCCAAACTGTCAGTCTGCTGGAATGATGGGCAGCTCCTTCAGGCTGTCAGGAGTTTCAAGAAGGATTTGTTGTCCTCAGGGTTTAGGCAACTTCCATGTTGTGTTACTGGGCAAATTCTCCTTTACAGTTCCCAGGGAAAAATAATGTGTGGACAACAAAGCATCAAGTCTTGGCTGAATTGAGAAGTTCAGGTAGCTTTATACTGGGGAAAACTCCTTAGGTACCTTTTTCAAAGATTCACAATGGGATGAGGTTTCACACAGTCACTGAGCCATGAAAGAAGCCAAATTGTGGAATTTTAGGTTTTATTCATCACTTTTCCATTTCAGTTTTATCTACTGTTATTTCAAGCTAGTTTTATCTTTACATTTGTTTTAAAAAAAAACCCAAATTGGCTCTTTTTCTGGCACTTTGTGCATGATTCTGTGGTCTGTAACAGAATTGTTTGACAATATATGATCTTTTTACCTTAGTACAATCACTGTGTGTTGGTTGCTTGTATCAACACTTGCAGGCAGCTTCATTTTGGGCTCATTTTGGGGTGGGTGTGAGTGCAGTGAGCACAGCAGGCTGGAGGGGCAGAGGGGGGACCTCAGGTGCTGTCCCTGTGTGCAGTAACATCTCTCCCTTCTCTTCAAGGTGCGTCTGCACATGATGTGTGCCACACATCCGAATATTGTGCAGATTATTGAAGTTTATGCTAACAGTGTGCAGTTCCCACACGAGTCCAGCCCAAGGTAAGGTTGCATAGGGTGGTTCATGCCCACAGCTTTCCATGGTTAGCCCAAGGTATAGTGGAGTTTGCTTTGTTTGGTTGTATTCACAGTGTGACCAAAATTTGTAGGAGGTCCCAGAGATGCTGTTTATCCTCCAGACCAAGCCACACTTGCTTTTCACCCCTGGCAATGCCCAGACTTTTGTATATTTGAATTCATGTGTGTCCTTCACTGCCTGTTTTGAATGCATCTCCATTTCTTAGGCTGTTGATGGGTTCAGCCTGTGATACCTGCATTGTGTGAGAGAAGGAATCAGATTCAGCCCTGTAAACTTGCTTAAAATGAACACAGCAAAACACGAAGCAGACTTATTTTTCAGGCATTAATATCACTTGGGATCAAACTGCTGTGTTCTAATTGGGTATTAGCTGAGAAAAGCATCAGAGCTGAGACCTGTCTTAGTCTCTGAGGGATCTGGTTTTGCTGTGTGGTGACACCTACCACGAGTTTGCCATAAACTAAAGCAGGAGTTAGTTGAGGAGCTCAGTCCTGATCTCCACACATCCTATCTGTAGTCCTTCATAATTATGGCAGTAAGTTTCTAGATGAAAATTGTGGGGTTCAGTAGGGTTTCCAGACTCAAAAGCATTAAAGATCATTCCTCAACCTTCTGCTCTAAGCCACCCTGAGCAGGTGAGTGCAGGCAGGGTGGGTGCTGCTTTGGACCAGCCCCTGGAAACTGTTTCCCCTGTTTCATGCAAGATTCTACCTGCTGTGTTACTCTTTGAGGGCAGAAGTATCCACTGATGTGTCTACATGACTTCCAGGTCCAACCTGGGTGCAGCTCAGGACATACCCATGTAGACATGTCCATGGTGTTGGGTGTGGGACCCATCATAAGGAGCAAACTGATTCCTGGCTGACAATCAGTGAGATTGGGAGCCAGAAAACCCTTCAGTTTCTATGCTTAAAAGCAAAACTAAAGCACCAGAATAGCTCTGACCACTGTAGGAGCAGCAAGTGTGTGTCTCTCTCTCGGAGCAACAAGTGTGTGTGTCTCTCTTGGCCTGCAATGTGAACTGTGCATTATTAGCTTAGCACTTCTGTTCTCTTTTGCTGATTTTTAATGTAACAAACTGAAATGCTTTTGAACAGGGCTCGGCTCCTAATTGTAATGGAGATGATGGAAGGGGGAGAGCTCTTTCACAGAATCAGCCAGCACCGGCACTTTACTGAGAAGCAAGCAAGCCAAGTAACAAAGCAGGCAAGTCACCCCCTGTATAAGCAAATCCACGAGTGAGAATGGCTAAAGTATGGACAATTTCTCAGGGAGGGGAGGTGGGAAAAAAGGAATCAATAAAAGAATCCTCCGTTCTGAGCCGATGATCATTGCCTGCTTTGTTATAGCCTGACAATGCCACAGTCTGGGTAGGAGTAAAGGGTGTGGAGGTGTGGGGTAGTTCTCTGCTGTCCTCAGCAGTGGGTTTTTAACCTGGTCTGCAGAACACTTCAGAGAGAGTTTTTTCTTCCTCGCTGTTCTGGAAGTGTTGCCTCCAGCAGCTCATGGGATCTCATGGGCCCACGTGGCTCCAGAGCTCCTGTGGGAGAGTCACTCTGGGCCAGGACACACACTTGGCATTTCTCTCCTCTTGTGTCCTGGGCCAGTGGCTTCCAAGCTGGTTTCTGTACCTGGTTTTATGGAATCCTCCCTATCCTGGAAGATAAGGAGGAATGTGCCACTCTAGTGTATGTGTTCTGTGCTGTTTGTTCTGATGTCATTTTTCCTTCACCGTTTCTGTGCACAGCTCACTCTTGAGTGCTGAATTTTGTAGACTCCATGGTATTTTCTGCTAGAGGTTTGGGTGTCCATCAGGCTCTTTGTTGCTTGGTGTGACTGAGCAGAAGAATCTCCATGAGAATCAAGGCTGGGGACATAATGGCAAAAAAGCATTTCATTTTACTTTTCTTGTGCTTTGGCTTGTTTGTAATGAAATGCTAATTGTGCTGTTACCTGAAAGTACAGAATTATTCCTGACAGTTTGTTTCCATGTCCTTTGGGTTGTTTGATTTTCACAGTGTCCAGGACTAACATGTGGGGAAAATCTTGTCTAAGAATTGGAGTTGAATTCTGTGTGTTCACTTGAGTTATTCATGTCCCATGTAGCTCTTTAATGTTTATAGAGATGAAGTTTGAAATGCAAAAATCTTATTCTTTCATCATTACCTTAATTCCTTGTACCCAGTAACAGTTAATACTTGTCACAGATCTACCTGATTTTCTCTGGGAATGTGTTTGTTTCTGAGCTAAACTAACACTGAAGTTCTCTTGTGACAGTAATTTCCAGTTTCCTGAGGGCTCAACCCTTCCCTGAGGGGGTTGGGTTTGGGTAGGATCCTACAGAATTCCATAGGAATACTTCCAGAAAAGGTTCAGGTGGCTTTGCCTCAGTAATGCTGGTTAAATATTTATGCCTGGGTTTTCTTTGAATGAATTGCACCGGGAAATGTGCAGCCCCTGGAGCTTCCATGCCTGGGTTACAGGTCCCCAGGCACAGCAGGGTGAGAAGCTGCCTTTGAAGGAAGCAGGGAATGCATTTCTGTGTGGTATCCCACGAAAGGAGTGAAGTGCAGGCAGTGCCATCAAGAACTAAAGCACGAAACTGCCTGAGTGCTGAACCTGAAGTCACTAACAAGTGTAGTAAAGTGCTCACTGAAATACTGAACAAGAACTGGCTGCTGAGTGCCAAGCAGGGTGTGATGCTGGGCAGTGACCTTGGAGGTTGGCACAGCCAGGAAAAGGACACTGTCATGATCTGGTTCACTTCAGGGGTGTTAATGCCTTGAGTTAGCCAAACTGAGGTGGTTGGGAAGCCCAGTCCAACTTGGCTTTTGTTTTCTGTTTGCTCTGAGTGAAACACAAGCTGAGCAGCCTCAGGGTTTCATTTCCCAGTCATCACTGCCCTCTTGCACAGTGTGCTCAGGCTTGTCCTAGCTTGGAACTGCCCCCAAGTGGAGTGGAAGTGTTTGGGGTCTGAGCTGTGTTGGCAGTGTCCTTTCTAGAGCGAAAATAGCTGTCCAGGCTGAAGGAGTTCTGTGATTGTAGTTGATTTATTGTGCCCTTTTTCAGATAGCTTTGGCTCTGCAGCATTGCCACTCACTAAACATTGCACACAGAGACCTCAAGCCTGAGAATCTCCTCTTCAAGGACAACTCTCTGGTAAGATGAAGATTAGTAACTCTTTTGCTGCTGAGTCTTGTAAATTGGCTCAGTGGTGATTTTCAGAACAGTTGTAAAATGACATTAATGTTTTGGTGATGAATCCATCACCTTTTTGGCTTTGTGCTTTTCCATCCTCTGACCTGCCTGGAAGACAGTCTGTCCATGCTGCTGCTGTTAAATATGAGTCAGGTTCTCCACCTGAACACACAATCTAGCTTTGCTGAGGAGAAAACCCACTCTGCCACATCATCAGAATGTTCTAACATGCTCTGATATATCCAAACACTTCTTGTTTCTTTCTTCTGCTCACAACCACCCTGGGTACACAGTGACCCTTCTACACCATGCTTGGTGCTTTCCAAACCTCAGAGAGGGGCTGTTCCTGACCCAGAGCACCCTGGAAACAACAGTGCTTGTTTCAAACATCAGTTTATGGCCTTTTAACTGCTTAGTGGAGTGTAAAGGTCTAAACACACAAGAGGAGTATGTGTGGCAAAGGTGAGATGAGTACAGGGCAAGAATTCTGTATTAGAACAGCTGATGTCATGAGATTTGTGTAATGAAGCATCTTCTCCTCTGCTCTAGGATGCACCTGTTAAATTGTGTGACTTTGGGTTTGCCAAAGTAGACCAAGGTGACTTGATGACACCACAGTTCACTCCGTACTACGTAGCACCTCAGGTAACAAACTGGCACAGTTCTAGGCTAAAGGGGAATAATTTTTTAGCCTCAGCATTTGAAAAGCCTTTGCTGTCCTGTTAAGGCTGCAGGAATCTGGAGTAACTGGTCTGTGGGCATCTTTGGAGCTGAAGTGCCACAGTGGTTAGAGCAGGGGATTGGGAGGCAAATTTCCCTGACTCTGTTTTTACCACTGGTTTTGACAATTGCTCTTTAACTGCCTGAAAGCACTTGGTTTGGAGAATTCCCTGCTTCACCATCCTTCTTCCAGCTCAGGCTCACTCAGGATCTCATCAAAAAGGACAGTGCTGGAACACAAAGGCTCTGAAAAGGCAGTGGCTGAAAAAGGGCAGTGCCAGAGTGTTGGTTACCTGGGCCCCTTGGCTTGGCCCCTTGTCATTAAGGCATCATCTGTAATTACAGACAGGCTGCTCTCTGTAGTGCTGCTTCCCCCACTCTCCTCTGTCCTTTGTGTTGGAGTCCTGAAGAAAATGAAGAGAAAACTGCAGATAGACTTATAATTGCAGTGCTGAACACGTCAGCAGCTTTAATGACTGGGGAGAGCAGTTCAGGGACAGACCATGCAACTGCCCTGAAATGCCTCCTCAGCTGGTGATGCTGGTGCCACTTGTAGCCCAAATCCACAGATCTGATCAGCAGGGGGTAAATTTAATGTGATTTTTCCTGGGAGAGGCAAAAAGTGACATCTTTGGAGTTATGGTTCAGCAAACACACTTTAGGTTCTAGTTCCAAGCGTGGAAGTGTTTGAGGTTTTGAACAAGAGGTGTGAGCAGCTTTAATGCATGCAAAACTGGAGATTCCTTTCAAAATGGCTAAATATTTTAGCTGAAATTTTCACTGTACAGGAAGTTCTAGTCTGTCTTAGAACAGTTTGAATTTGACAGTCTTCAGTAGCTGGAATAAGTTTACTGAGTGGAATCTTTGTGCCTGTAGATGTATTTTGCCTTATTTTTTCCTCCTCTCATGGCAACAGGTATTGGAGGCACAAAGAAGACACCAGAAAGAGAAGTCTGGCATTATCCCCACCTCTCCAACACCTTACACTTATAACAAGGTAAGCTGTGAAACAGCAGCTTAAAGCACAGAGTCTTCCCTCTGCTCCCCAGTACCTGCTGGACAAGGCTTCAGGCAGTTTATCACCCAAGGCAGTAAACTTTACTGTCCTGAAATTGCACACTCAGGGCCAGCAGCAGTGAAACTGTTCTGATCTGTGGCAGGAACACACCTAACCAGCCAAATATCTCCACGGAGGAAAAGCAGATCTAGAGGAGGGAAATGTCATGTTGGTGTCATTTCGTGTGTTTTGAGCTGCAGGAAGGAGTAACCTGGGGCTGTGTTTCTCAGTAGTGGGATCCTTTGGCTTTTCTGGAAGGAGTGAGCAGGTGTGCAGTGGGATTTGTGTTTGAATGTCTTGGCTTCAGACCAGGTTTCACCCAGCTGAACTGGCAATGAGGAGACAATTATCTCTGCAGACTCTGTCTTAGTTGGGAAGTGACACACTAAAGACTCTGCTGCCTCTGAGCTCTGTCTGGCAGAGCAAATAATGAACAGTCCAGGCCTAATTAATGATCCTGTAATTAAAGCAAAAATCCACAAACACTGTTAGGCAGCACTAAATATTAACAAGGCTTTGGGCAGAGGGGAATGGTTCTGCTGGAGTGTAACCACGTGGGAAGGGTGTTCACCTGCACAAAAGGCTGTTCAAAGGGAAACTCCTTCCTGCTGCAGGAGTTTCTGGGTGTGCAGGGCAGTGCTCAGGCTGCTCTGGTGGAACCTGGTCTGTACTTGGGATCTCCTGCCCAACGAGCAGTAGTTTGTTGTGTAGCCATGGGTAGTAACTGCTGCTGGAGTCTTGGCAGAGCTGTGACAGAAAGTGTCCTGAAAGGTTATGTTCCATTTGGGGCATTCCAGAGCATTTTTCCATGTTAGCACCACTGGCTCAGCAGTTCTCTGAGTGTCCATTTTAGTTAGGTTAGCTGATTCAGGACCCCAGTGCTAAGAATCTACACTCACCTACTTCAGGGATGGTCATTTGACCCACCACGTGCTCCAACAGACAGTTTGATGTGTAGTGCTAGGATTTAATAGCCTCCTACAGAGAGCTGAAGCAGAGCTGGATTAGTCTGCATGGGTGTCCTGACCATGAATCTGCCTCCTCAGGGTTATGAGTACCTCCTCTCCATCCTGGAGAACCAGACTGAGGGCTGAAGACAGACACTTCTGTCTGAGAGCTCCTTACAAGGAGCCAGTAGTGCTTTCAGTAGAGGTTTTTCTGTCCTCTCTCATCCCTTAGTCTCTGGGACTTTGTTTCCGTGTTCCGTTTAATGATTGGTGTGTCCTTCTGAGCTGTTTCATCCGTGGTGGCACTGACTGCACAGGCTGCAGGCAGAAGTGGCCTCATCCTCACCTTGCCAAGTGTGACTCACTGCTCAGGCAGCATCTGGCACACGCCTGGTGCCCCAAAATAGCCTCTGCTGGCTCCCAGGTGCACTGTCCTTCCATGGCAATGCAGTGCCTGGGATCCCCTTCATGCCCAGCAGCACTAGCCCAGAGATCTAAACTGGAGGAGAAGACACATGTTTGATCCCTGACTACTTTTATTGTGTGTGTTCTGGATCAAATATGAGTGTGTATTGAGAATTGTATGTGAGAATTGAGGTACCTAAACATAAATTTAGTTTTCTAGAGCCACCTGAAATGGGCTTAAACAACTTCCTTCAGCAAAACATCTTAGGGAATCACACAGGACTTTTACTGCTGCAAACTGTGCCCCAAAGTGGTCCTTTGGTTCTGGTGTCCCCAAGACAAGAAGGACATGGAACTGCTGGAGCAAGTCCAAAGGAGGCCACAAAGCTGATCAGAGGATTGGAGCATCTCCCCTATGAGAAAGTTGGGGCTGTTCAGCCTGGGGAAGAGAAGGTTGTGTGGAGACCTCCAAGCACCTTCCAGGAGCTGAAGGGGCTCCAGGGAAGCTGCAGAGGGATCTGTGTTAGGAGCTGCAGGGACAGGACAAGGAGTAATGGGGAGAAATTGTAGGGGGGGAAATTTAGATTAGATCTTAGTCAGAAGTTTTCCCTGTTCTGGTGGTGAGACACTGTCCCAGGTTGCCCAGGGAGGCTGTGGCTGCCCCAACCCTGGCAGTGTTCACAGCCAGGTTGGATGAGCCTTGAGCAACCTGCTCTGGTGGGAGGTGTCCCTGCCCAGGGCAGGGGTTGGGGCTGGGTGATCTCTAAGCTCCATTCTAATCCCTTCCCATTCCATGATCCTTTTGTTGCTTGCAGAGCTGTGACCTGTGGTCCCTGGGTGTCATCATTTATGTGATGCTGTGTGGGTATCCTCCCTTCTACTCCAAACACCACAGCAGGACGATTCCAAAGGACATGAGGAAAAAGATCATGACGGGCAGTTTTGAATTCCCGGAGGAAGAATGGAGCCAAATCTCCGAAATGGCCAAAGACATCGTGCGGAAGTGAGTCGGGAGGACAGGGCAGGGAGGTTGGGCTCTGTCAGAGGTGTCAGACTGTGAGATGAGGTTTTGTGCTGCTGTTCCAGGCGAAATGCTAATGGGAGCTGTTTTCCATGCAGTGCACATCCCTCAGCTGTGCAGGTTTCAAAGGCATGGTCTGTTTGGAAGCAAGAGCATGGCACTGAGCAGGGCTTGACCTCTCTTATTCTTCAGTGATGCTGAGGGACTTAACTGCCTGTGCCTCAGCAGAGGAACTGGAAGAATAAAAGCAACATAAATAGAAAGAAAATCCATTGCTGAAGTAATTTTATAGTGTCAGTGGCTCCTCAGACATGCTGTAAAATCTCCAAGGACTTACTGCTGTTTGGAGAGGCTGCAGGAGAGCTCACAGCCTCCCACCAAATAAACTGCAGGGAAACTCTGGTTTAAACCAAGGTCAGCTCTCTATTCTCACACAGAAGCTCCACAGGCAAAAAGGTTCCATTGTCTTTTAAAATGACAGTGCAACTCAGTTGGATTCAGTTCATTTAATTCTCCCACTAATGTTATCAGACTCCCACTCCTGCTTGGCTTTTCCAGACAGTGAGTCTGTGTTAGTGGTGCAGGAATAAATTCAGAGTGAGCATAATTCTGGCTAAGTTTGCCCTGTATGGATGTAGGATGCTCCTCCTCTGGAGTCTTCTGGAGGTCACACTTGACATTCAGGCAGCTGCTTCCTCTCAAGCATGTCAAGCTGACTGCTGACCTCAAGCTTTATGAGCTGGAGGGCTTGATAACAGGTTAGGGCTGGGAAAATCTATGGAAAAGGAATGCATGTCTCATATCACAGCTGAGCTTAATGAGCTGGCTGGCAGCATGGCCTTGAAGTGAGATGTCTGAGCTTCTCCCTGGTCCTGCTGACATTTTGGAAGAGTCATTTCCACTTTCTTGGTACATTAAACAATTCTGCCTTGCAGCCAGGAAGCTGATTTTTTTTTTGTCTGGGAAACTGTGACAACCTCATCAAGTTGTTCTGGTCCTAACTCAGACTCTCAGATCACTTGTCAGCACTCTGGGAAATGTTAGTTTTGTTAAGCAGCTGTGATTGCCATGAGAACTTGAGTCTAGCTGCAAAGTCTCTTTCCAGGCTTTCATTCTAGTAAAATGTAATTCCATGGAGTTTGCAGCTATCTCAGAATGAAATGCCTTCTGATTTTAAGGAGCTGCAGCCTGCCAAAGTGTCTGTTACCTGAGGCTTTCCCAGGGGGAGGAAAGCTAAGGAGTTGAATGGTGAAAGCAGTTAATTCAGCAGAGTTTCCATGCCCAGAGTCCTTGGAGTGAGCGTATGCCTGCTTGATGCAAGCAACATGTCCATTTATTGTTGTTTTTCACAGATCCTTATAGTCCCTTTGCTTAGCATATTCCCTGCTGATTGGCTTGTTCTAAACATTAGGTGTGTACCAACTGGTCAACCTAAGGCACAGCAACTTGTTTTACCCCAGCAACATCCCAACTCGGGGTCTGGTGAGCCAGCACGCAGCGCTTTCTGTTCAGGGGTCCCATCTCCACACCTACTCCTCCCAAGACCCTCGGGCAACAA
>NW_008651499.1:15801-16171 GCF_000695815.1 Acanthisitta chloris
ACTAGCCCAGACATGCTGGAGCCTTGCTGAATGCAGCCAGGCCACTCCCCACATCTCCCCCTTCCTGTTGCACAAGGAAGATTCGTTTTATAAAATCTTCCATCAACCTTTGTGGACATTGCAAGAAACAGGGGAAAAAGATTTAACAAAGAGAAGGATAACAAAGCATAAACAACTGTCTTGACCAGAGATTTTTAAAACATCTTGATAGTCCTCAGGAGATTTGCCCATTTGCTGCTAAGAGGGATGGTCCTGAGGATTGATGTCGAGAAAAGTCTGAAAAAGAACTACCCCCAGACTCGTATCTCTGAGGTAGCTAGTTGTTTATTTATCGCTGGGCACAAAACTTGTGCATCCAGGGACAAAAACT
>NW_008651500.1:0-2227 GCF_000695815.1 Acanthisitta chloris
TTTGGGAGGTCCACCAGCCAATGGGAAGACTCAAGAAGGTCCAAGATAGCCCCATTGACCTGAGTTGGCCATGGTTGATCCCAGTTGGCCACGGTTGACCCCAGTTCACCCATGTTGACCATGGTTGACCCCAGTTGGCCCCAGTTCACCCCAGTTGACTCCCATTGACCCCAGTTGACCATGGTTGACTCCAGTTGGGTTGACCCCAGTTGACCCATGTTGACCCCAGTTCACCCCCACTGACCCCAGTTGACTCCCACTGACCCCAGTTGACCATGGTTGACCCCAGTTGACCATGGTTGACACCCATTGAGCCCAGTTGACCATGGTTGACCCCAACTGACCATGGTTGACCCCCCATTGAGCCCAGTTGACCATGGTTGATCCCAGTTGACCCGTGTTGACCCCAGTTGACCATGGTTGACCCCAGTTCACCATGGTTGACTCTAGTTGAGCCTTGTCGACCATGGTTGACCCCAGTTGACCCATGTTGACCCCAGTTCACCCCCACTGACCCCAGTTGACTCCCACTGACCCCAGTTGACCATGGTTGACCCCAGTTGACCCATGTTGACCCCAGTTGACAATGGTTGACCCCAGTTCACCATGGTTGACTCTAGTTGAACCTTGTCGACCATGGTTGACCCCAGTTGACCCATGTTGACCCCAGTTCACCCCCACTGACCCCAGTTGACTCCCACTGACCCCAGTTGACCATGGTTGACCCCAGTTGACCCATGTTGACCCCAGTTGACAATGGTTGACCCCAGTTCACCATGGTTGACTCTAGTTGAACCTTGTCGACCATGGTTGACCCCAGTTGACCCATGTTGACCCCAGTTGACCATGGTTGACCCCAGTTGACCCTTGTTGACTCCAGTTGAGCCTTGCTGACCCCAGTTGACCGCCATTGACCCCAGTTGACCATGGTTGATCTCAGTTGACCATGACTGACCCCAGTTGACCCATATTGGACCCAGTTGAGCATGATTGACCCTGTTGACCCCCATTGACCCCGGCTGACCATGGTTGACCCCAGTTGGCCCCCGTTCACCCCAGTTGACCCTTGTTGACCCCAGTTGACCATGGTTGACGCCAGTTGACCATGGTTGATCCCAGTCAACCATAGTTGACCCAGTTGACCCCCATTGACCCCAGTTGACCATGGTTGACCCCAGTTGACCATGGTTGACCCCAGTGGACCATGGTTGACCCAGTTGACCCCCATTGACCATGGTTGATCTCAGTTGACCATGACTGACCCCAGTTGACCCATACTGGACCCAATTGACCATGGTTGACCCCAGTTGACCATGGTTGATCCCAGTTGACCGTGGTTGACCCCGTTGACCCCAGTTGACTATGGTTGACCCCCGTTGACCACGGTTGATCCCAGTTGACCATGGTTGACCCCAGTTGACCATGGTAGACCCCAGTTGACCATGACTGACCCCGGTTGACCGCCATTGACTCCAGTTGACCCATGTTGACCCCAGTTGACCATGGTTGACCCCCATAGACCCCAGTTGACCATGGTTCACCCCACTGACCCCCATTGACCCCAGTTGACCATGACTGACCCCTGTTGACCATGGTTGACCCCCGTTGACCCATATTGGACCTAGTTGACCCCAGTTGACCACGATTGACCCTAACTGACCCATTGGGTTTTTGAGGGGTTTGAGCCGTGGGGTGGAGCCCATGATGGAAGCCATCCAAGATGGCAGCCGGGAGGAGCCTGTGGCCTGACCTGCTTGTTCATTGGCTGCCAAGTTCTGCTCGAACTCGATGCGAAGCATTTCGTATTCCTTCCGGACCTGGGCCAAGGTGTCCTCCAGTTGGATGACCTCCGTGCGAAGACGTTTCTGGACACCCAACTCGTCGCTCTGGGAGGGGAGAGGAAACATGGCGGAGCTCAGAAACATGGCTGACCATGGTTGACCCATGTTGGCTCCAGTTGACCATGGTTGGCTCCAGTTAAGCCTTGTTGACCATGGTTGACTCCAGTTGATCATGGTTGACCCATGTTGGCCCCAGTTGAGCCTTGTTGACCATGGTTGACCCCAGTTGACCATGGTTGACACCCATTGAGCCCAGTTGACCATGGCTGATCCCAGTTGACCCATGTTGATCCCAGTTGACCATGGTTGGCCCCAGTTGAGCCTTGTTGACCATGGTTGACCCCAGTTGACCATGGTTGACACCCATTGAGCCCAGTTGACCATGG
>NW_008651500.1:3032-3719 GCF_000695815.1 Acanthisitta chloris
GCTGACTGATGCTGACCATGGTTGACCCCAGTTGACCCCCACTGACCCCAGTTGACCCCTGCTGACCCCAGCTGACCCCAGACGGACCTCCATGTGCTCGATGTGCCTCAGGTGGCTGTTCTTGGTGGCCAAGAGCAGAGCTCGTGCCTCGTCCAGTTGGGTCTTCACCTGGAGACTCTCGTGGTAGAGCAGCGAGAACTGAGACTGCAAAACTTTGTACTCCAAAGCTTCTTTCACGGCCTCCTCGGGCAGAGAGCGCAGCGCCACCTGCGGGAGACAGCGGCGTCACCGCGGGGGCACCGCGGGGGCACCTTAGGGGCACCTGGAGACACCTCAGGGTCACCTGAGACACCTCAGGGGTACCTCGGGGGCACCTGAGACACCTCAGGGTCATCTGAGACACCTCAAGGTCACCTGGAACCACCTCTGGACCACAAGATGGATGTCAGGGTCATCTCAAGGTCACCTAGAGACACCTCAGGGTCAACTCGGGGGCACCTCGGGGTCACCTGAGACACCTCAGGGTCACCTGGAACCATCTCTGGACTCCAAGATGGAGCTGAGACACCTCAGGGGTACCTCGGGGGCACCTGAGACACCTCACCTCAGGGTCAGACACCTCAAGGTCACCTGGAACCACCTCTGGACCACAAGATGGATGTCAGGGTCATCTCAAGGTCACCTAGA
>NW_008651501.1:0-392 GCF_000695815.1 Acanthisitta chloris
CTACCTGACGGCCGCCAGCTTCCTGCAGATGCAGCACATCATCGACAAGTGCACGCAGATCCTCGAGGGGATTCACTTCAAAATCAACGTGGCCGAGGTGGAAGCAGAACTGAGCCAGACCAGGACGAAGCACCAGGAGAGACCCCCCGAGTCTCACCGGGTGACGCCGAACCTCACGCACTCGCTGAGCCCGCGCCACAATGCCCCCAAGGGGAGTCGGCTGGGCCAGGTGAGCACCGTGCTGGACATCCGGGAGCTCAGCCCGCCCGAGGAGTCCACCAGCCCCCAGATCATCGAGCAGAGCTCGGACGCGGAGGGCAGGGAGCCCATCCTGCGCATCAACAGGGCGGGACAGTGGTACGTGGAGACGGGGCTGGGCGAGCGCGGGGCGC
>NW_008651501.1:532-1002 GCF_000695815.1 Acanthisitta chloris
TGGGCCAGGAGCCTTACGCCTTGGGCTCCTCCGGGGCCAAGGGGGTCAGGCCGACCAGCAGCGAGATCGACAGGTGGGTTTTCTGTAATTAATTAATTCCTTGGCTGTAAGAGGAGGTTGTGCAAGATTTTTTGGCCGGGTTGGTCGCTTTGGAACGTTTCCTCCTCCTATGTCCTGTGGCCAGCTCAAGCATAAGCACCGAAGGAATGTTTTTGCTGGTGGTAGGAAGCGTATCCGGTTTGGGTTATGGTATTTGGCTGGGCGGTGATCGGTGCAGGATCTCCAGCTTGGGAAATCACTTCCTAGCACTTGGAGGTGTGTAGGTTGGGATCTCTACCTCAGCTGAGGTGGGAATTATGTTAGAAGAAGATGTTCAGTTCAGCCTGTCAGTGATGTCACGTGTGTCGTATGCAAAGGGTCATTGCAGCGATGCCTTCTGGCCTGGAAATCTGGGGGTGGCTCTGGCTGAG
>NW_008651501.1:1029-1396 GCF_000695815.1 Acanthisitta chloris
CAGCAGGAAGTTTTCTTCCCAGTGGTCCGGGCCAGCCGTGGGCCATGGGGTTGTGTTTCCTGAGGCAGTTGAAATGAGGAGCCCGGGGGTCTCTGCTGTTGGTTTGACTTACATGAGAGAGCAGAAGGCCTTTACTGAAAACGGGTGATGAAATCTGATGAAGGGCAGATCTGTTGTATTTGGAGGGGTTGTATTTGTGGGGTTTCCCTTCACATCTGCCTCTCTTCTATCTCAGTCCCTCTGGTCCCACGGGGGAGCAGCTGCCTGAAAGCAGTGGATGTTCTGTCCCTTGTCACTGAATGAATCAATCACTGGGAATGATTTTGAGCTGGCCCTTGGGAGAGCAATGCTTTCCTACTTCCTTAGC
>NW_008651501.1:1424-3185 GCF_000695815.1 Acanthisitta chloris
TTTGCACTGTTTCCCACCTGGAGTCCATCCCATCCCTCGTGTTTCACACTGGGAAGGGGGAGGAGGGTGTGGGTGGCAGAGGTGCCCTCAGAGCGATGGTTTCTTCTCCTGCTGTACAGTTCCTGAGTCACTAGGCTTGTGACCATGACCAAAAAGCTCCCTGTCACTGAACTGGAAGCCAAATGACTCAGTTTTATTTTTCAGATGTTAAGACTGAAACCACAGACCAGTATGACTTGGTTTTTCCTTTATACTGGCGCTGTTCCAGCTCCTGTGTGTTAGGCTGGAGAGGACCAAGAGATGCTATACAGGTGCCTCTATTGCTCACCCGTTGTTCTAAACACCAGAGTGACCTGGTGGCCATTAAAACTCGGTTGACACTCTTCCCCCACCCCACAGATTTAGCCCTTCTGGCAGCATGGTTGCTGTGACTGAGCGGTACAGATCAAAAAGCGAGTCTCCCGGGCGGATGGATGAGCCCAAGCAGCCCAGTTCCCAGGTAGGCAGATCAAGAGGTTTGCAAGTAAATGTTGGCTTGAGGGTGAAGGTGTTGTGATGAAGTGTCATATCTGCTACCTGCAAGCAATGCTGTGTGTGGAACCAGGACCTTTTGCCGTGGCAGAGGGTTTAGCTGCTCACACTGACAACGTGTGCTGGCCCTGTGTGATTTAAAACTGATTCAGGCTGTTGTTTGGGAGTTTGGCCAGATACCTGGAAAATACCAGGAGCTTCTCTTGTTGTCTGAGGGCATGAATATCCACCCTGGTTCTGGGCAGGCCACCAACTCCTGAGGAGAAACCCCATTTGCCTACAGAGCTGGATCTGCCCTAAAACGCTGGCAGCAAATGCCTGAGCTGAGGGAGGAGGTGTGACTTGGCCTCTGTGGAAGACTGAGGGGTGACAACAGCTGAACCTTTCCATGCTAGTACCAAAACCATTCCAGAAAGCCTTCCAGGCACTGCACCAGTAAACCTTCAGGGTGGAGTGTCAAAGGGCATTTGTACAGAGGTCTCTGTCTCATGCCTAAGGGCTGCGTTGGGTAGCCGAATCTGCAATGTAAATGAGCTCTGAATTCTCTGTGTTCTTGGGCACAGTTTTGGGGCAGAAGGGAGAGAAACGGGAGGGCAGTGGGTTGTAGAGTGCAGCAAAGTGGGACACAGCAGTAGTAGCTGCTGTGCCTGATCATTTTGCTCTAATTTTTTGTTGCCTACAGTCAGTGTCGCAGTGGCACTGTAGAGCAAAGTGTGTCAGCCAGCACGGTGCAGAGCAGCTCTGGTGAGCCTGGCAGAGAGGCAATGTGTCAGTGCATAAGCAAACGACTTTGCTGGAGGCAGGTGAGGAGTTACCAGGCTGCTTTGCCCTTGAGTAAGACCAAGTGAAGCAAGGTGGGGGGGAAAAACATGATTTCTCTCTGCTGGCTTTGTAATACACTTCCATAAAACAACAGATACCTTTTTGTTCCCGTTTCACCAAAGCTTCGTTGCGTGTCCTCAGAAGTCATCAAGAAAATTTCAGGTCAAACTTACCCTCCAGGGGAAATGTGACATACAAAGCAATTTTAGCTCTGCCTACAGAAAAGCTGCTCTTATTTCTGCCTGGTGAGATGACCTCAAATGTAAAATCTCAAGCTTTACACACATGGGAAAGGCATTGCCGTACCCATACTGAAATAGCCTGCCCAGGGGTAGAGTGGAAAGAAGTACCAGAGCTCTGTGCATCTCCTTTAGCCCTGAGCAGCTTCCCTGTGCCTGTCCAGGCAGG
>NW_008651501.1:3233-3927 GCF_000695815.1 Acanthisitta chloris
ATCCTGGTTGCTGCTCTGTGTTTGGCACTGTTGGGAAGTGGCATAAGAGTCGGGCGAGCAAACACTGCATCCCTCTGCCCAGAGGCATTCCAGAGGCACTCTGCCTGTGCTCCCTCTGAATCCATGGCCAGAGGTGTCTGTCCTAGAGCCTGAGCTTGTCTGGCACCCAGGAGCCAGCGAGGCCTTGCTGTGTGACCTGGCCAGGTGTGCTCACCCAGTGCTGCACATCCTCCGCATAGTGCCCCGGGGCTGGGCTGGCTCACACAGCCAGGCCAACCTGACTCATGATAAAATGAACCCTGCATGACACCCCAATAAATACCTGTGTAAAGTGACACACAGAGAGTTTCAGATACAATTTGTGGTTCCTTCCACATCTGACTGCGAGCTCATCAATGGGCTTCTCTTTGCCAACCTTCAGAAAGTAAAAGAGAAAGTGGTGTTAATTATTTTATAAATAAAACTGGCCCGAACTTTTAAAAATGTAACAAGTATTGGCACATGTGGTCCATAACTCTGTTGGTGGCCAAACTCCCTCCTGGCTAGGACTTGTCAAGATTCAGATTAGGTATTTGAAAACGTTTTTTCACTGTTAGGGTGTTCAGGCACCGAATAGGTTTGCCCAGGGAGGTGGTGGAGTCACCATCCCTGGAAGTGTTAAAGAGGCTTCTGGACCTGACACTGGAAGATCTGG
>NW_008651501.1:4013-5516 GCF_000695815.1 Acanthisitta chloris
GTGTTAAAGAGGCTTCTGGCCCTGACACTGGAAGATCTGGTTTAGGGATTACAGCAGAGTGACAGGTTAATGGTTGAACTTGATGATCCTAAAGGTCTCTTCCAACCTTGATAGTTCTTGTCAGGAACTGCAGCGATAGGATGAGGAGTAATGAGTACTAATTGAAAGAGGGAAATTTAGATTAGATATCAGGAAGAAATTATTTCCTGTTCTGGTGGTGAGACCCTGTCCCAGGGTGCCCAGGGAGGCTGTGGCTGCCCCAACCCTGGCAGTGTTCACAGCCAGGTTGGATGAGCCTTGAGCAACCTGCTCTGGTGGGAGGTGTCCCTGCCCAGGGCAGGGCTTGGGGCTGGATGATCTCTAAGCTCCATCCCAACCCCTTAACATGCTATGAAACTATGACTGTCTTTTCTTCCCCAGACCCAGGGAGTGACTTGGCAGGAGGGGCTGCCCTAGCGGAGGTTCCTAATTGATTGCTCGTTTGTCTTCAGCCCCAAGGCCCCAGTTAAGCACTTAAATGTGTGCTTGAGGTTGCAGACATCAGCGCTTCTGATTTGGAGGTTTGGCACAGCCTTTACTGGCTGGACCAGGGCCTGATCCTCTCTCTCCGTGGTTTGTTTTAGGCTGCTGGTTACTCAACTCTCTGCTGTTTCCCTGGCAGGGGGAGGAGTCAGCCATGCTGGGAGTGAGTGGGTACGTGGAGTATCTGCGGGAGCAGGAGGTGTCCGAGCGCTGGTTCCGCTACAACCCACGGCTCACCTGCATCTACTGCGCCAAATCCTTCAACCAGAAGGGCAGCCTGGACAGGCACATGAGGCTCCACATGGGCATCACACCTTTCGTGTGCCGCATGTGCGGGAAGAAGTACACGCGCAAGGATCAGCTGGAGTACCACATCCGCAAGCACACGGGCAACAAGCCCTTCCACTGCCACGTCTGCGGCAAGAGCTTCCCTTTCCAGGCCATCCTCAACCAGCACTTTCGCAAGAACCACCCCGGCTGTTTGCCCCTGGAGGGGCCCCACAGCATCTCCCCCGAGACCACGGTCACGTCGCGGGGGCAGGCGGAGGAGGAGTCTCCTCCCCAGGAGGAGGCCGTGGCCGTGGGGGAGACGGCGCAGGGCTCCGTGTCCACCACCGGGCCCGACTGAACCGCCGAGTCCGGGGAGGAAGGACTGTCTGCCCCTTCTTGGCTCTGAAGAGTCAGTACCAACCTGGCAAGGCTGGTACTGTAACGAGTGCAATGCCACCACTGGACAGAAAGAAGCTCCCGAGATGTTGCCAAAATAGAAGAATCTTTCTCTCTCTTTCTCTCTTTCTCACACACACCCACACACACGCACGTAGAGTGTTAAACGTTTTTCTCCCTTATTCCTCCTCCTCATCCTCTCGGAGAAAAACAGAACAACTGTGTCAATCAACTTCTTATTCAGGGATCGACAGGATTTTACATTTTTTTACTGTTCCATAGCGACCTGGGACGAGCAGCCCTCGGTATTTCTGG